>NW_027017973.1:0-185714 GCF_032854445.1 Liolophura sinensis
GACGTATTTTGTGACGAGAAATCGAATGGTGCAAACCGCGTTGCTCTCCGACCAATACTTTTGGCTGTAGCCACAAATGAATAATCAATGATGTCAAGATCATGTGCCCAGCAACGGCTCTTACTCCATGGAAACCAAGGAAATTTGCAATTTTTCAACAGCTGGAGATGCCTGGCCCAATTGCGCATCCTTTGGCACCTTATTGATGTGGGTCAGTGTTCAATTGTACTTTTTACAGCGGATTGTATCAAGTACCTTTTGTTTTTTTTATATACAAATGGTGTGGTTTTTCTACATGTAGATAAAGACATTGAGTTTGTCTTCGACTTAGAAGTAAGACATTTGTTGGGTGAGTTAAATGGGCTTGGCCCAAAGATTTGACGTCGTCTGGGCTACCGAAGGGCACATAACTTATAATGAAATGTTGAATATAGTAATGACCAGTCTCGATTGTACATAGTTAATGTAGCCGATTTCAATTCGCAAAAAGACCAGGCAAAAATCCAAAAGTGGAAAAACTGTTCCAATGCTGCTGGTAAGAGGCTAATCCGACGTATTTTGTGACGAGAAATCGAATGGTGCAAACCGCGTTGCTCTCCGACCAATACTTTTGGCTGTAGCCACAAGTGAATAATCAATGATGTCAAGATCACGTGCCCAGCAACGGCTCTTACTCCATGGAAACCAAGGAAATTTGCAATTTTTCAACAGCTGGAGATGCCTGGCCCAATTGCGCATCCTTTGGCACCTTATTGATGTGGGTCAGTGTTCAATTGTACTTTTTACAGCGGATTGTATCAAGTACCTTGTGTTTTTTTTATATACAAATGGTGTGGTTTTTCTACATGTAGATAAAGACATTGAGTTTGTCTTCGACTTAGAAGTAAGACATTTGCTGGGTGAGTTAAATGGGCTTGGCCCAAAGATTTGACGTCGTCTGGGCTACCGAAGGGCACATAACTTATAATGAAAAGTTGAATATAGTAATGACCAGTCGCGATTGCACATAGTTAATGTAGCCGATTTCAATTCGCAAAAAACAAGGCAAAAATCCAAAAGTAGAAAAACTGTTTCAATGCTGCTGGTAAGAGGCTAATCCGACGTATTTTGTGACGAGAAATCGAATGGTGCAAACCGCGTTGCTCTCCGACCAATACTTTTGGCTGTAGCCACAAATGAATAATCAATGATGTCAAGATCACGTGCCCAGCAACGGCTCTTACTCCATGGAAACCAAGGAAATTTGCAATTTTTCAACAGCTGGAGATGCCTGGCCCAATTGCGCATCCTTTGGCACCTTATTGATGTGGGTCAGTGTTCAATTGTACTTTTTACAGCGGATTGTATCAAGTACCTTGTGTTTTTTTTATATACAAATGGTGTGGTTTTTCTACATGTAGATAAAGACATTGAGTTTGTCTTCGACTTAGAAGTAAGACATTTGCTGGGTGAGTTAAATGGGCTTGGCCCAAAGATTTGACGTCGTCTGGGCTACCGAAGGGCACATAACTTATAATGAAAAGTTGAATATAGTAATGACCAGTCGCGATTGTACATAGTTAATGTAGCCGATTTCAATTCGCAAAAAGACCAGGCAAAAATCCAAAAGTGGAAAAACTGTTCCAATGCTGCTGGTAAGAGGCTAATCCGACGTATTTTGTGACGAGAAATCGAATGGTGCAAACCGCGTTGCTCTCCGACCAATACTTTTGGCTGTAGCCACAAATGAATAATCAATGATGTCAAGATCACGTGCCCAGCAACGGCTCTTACTCCATGGAAACCAAGGAAATTTGCAATTTTTCAACAGCTGGAGATGCCTGGCCCAATTGCGCATCCTTTGGCACCTTATTGATGTGGGTCAGTGTTCAATTGTACTTTTTACAGCGGATTGTATCAAGTACCTTGTGTTTTTTTTATATACAAATGGTGTGGTTTTTCTACATGTAGATAAAGACATTGAGTTTGTCTTCGACTTAGAAGTAAGACATTTGCTGGGTGAGTTAAATGGGCTTGGCCCAAAGATTTGACGTCGTCTGGGCTACCGAAGGGCACATAACTTATAATGAAAAGTTGAATATAGTAATGACCAGTCGCGATTGTACATAGTTAATGTAGCCGATTTCAATTCGCAAAAAGACCAGGCAAAAATCCAAAAGTAGAAAAACTGTTCTAATGCTGCTGGTAAGAGGCTAATCCGACGTATTTTGTGACGAGAAATCGAATGGTGCAAACCGCGTTGCTCTCCGACCAATACTTTTGGCTGTAGCCACAAATGAATAATCAATGATGTCAAGATCACGTGCCCAGCAACGGCTCTTACTCCATGGAAACCAAAGAAATTTGCAATTTTTCAACAGCTGGAGATGCCTGGCCCAATTGCGCATCCTTTGGCACCTTATTGATGTGGGTCAGTGTTCAATTGTACTTTTTACAGCGGATTGTATCAAGTACCTTGTGTTTTTTTTATATACAAATGGTGTGGTTTTTCTACATGTAGATAAAGACATTGAGTTTGTCTTCGACCTAGAAGTAAGACATTTGCTGGGTGAGTTAAATGGGCTTGGCCCAAAGATTTGACGTCGTCTGGGCTACCGAAGGGCACATAACTTATAATGAAAAGTTGAATATAGTAATGACCAGTCGCGATTGTACATAGTTAATGTAGCCGATTTCAATAAGCGAAAAGACCAGGCAAAAATCCAAAAGTGGAAAAACTGTTCCAATGCTGCTGGTAAGAGGCTAATCCGACGTATTTTGTGACGAGAAATCGAATGGTGCAAACCGCGTGGCTCTCCGACCAATACTTTTGGCTGTAGCCACAAATGAATAATCAATGATGTCAAGATCACGTGCCCAGCAACGGCTCTTACTCCATGGAAACCAAAGAAATTTGCAATTTTTCAACAGATGGAGATGCCTGGCCCTATTGCGCATCCTTTGGCACCTTATTGATGTGGGTCAGTGTTCAATTGTACTTTTTACAGCGGATTGTATCAAGTACCTTTTGTTTTTTTTATATACAAATGGTGTGGTTTTTCTACATGTAGATAAAGACATTGAGATTGTCTTCGACTTAGAAGTAAGACATTTGTTGGGTGAGTTAAATGGGCTTGGCCCAAAGATTTGACGTCGTCTGGGCTACCGAAGGGCACATAACTTATAATGAAAAGTTGAATATAGTAATGACCAGTCGCGATTGTACATAGTTAATGTAGCCGATTTCAATTCGCAAAAATCAAGGCAAAAATCCAAAAGTAGAAAAACTGTTCCAATGCTGCTGGTAAGAGGCTAATCCGACGTATTTTGTGACGAGAAATCGAATGGTGCAAACCGCGTTGCTCTCCGACCAATACTTTTGGCTGTAGCCACAAATGAATAATCAATGATGTCAAGATCACGTGCCCAGCAACGGCTCTTACTCCATGGAAACCAAGGAAATTTGCAATTTTTCAACAGCTGGAGATGCCTGGCCCAATTGCGCATCCTTTGGCACCTTATTGATGTGGGTCAGTGTTCAATTGTACTTTTTACAGCGGATTGTATCAAGTACCTTGTGTTTTTTTATATACAAATGGTGTGGTTTTTCTACATGTAGATAAAGACATTGAGTTTGTCTTCGATTTAGAAGTAAGACATTTGTTGGGTGAGTTAAATGGGCTTGGCCCAAAGATTTGACGTCGTCTGGGCTACCGAAGGGCACATAACTTATAATGAAAAGTTGAATATAGTAATGACCAGTCGCGATTGTACATAGTTAATGTAGCCGATTTCAATTCGCGAAAAGACCAGGCAAAAATCCAAAAGTGGAAAAACTGTTCCAATGCTGCTGGTAAGAGGCTAATCCGACGTATTTTGTGACGAGAAATCGAATGGTGCAAACCGCGTTGCTCTCCGACCAATACTTTTGGCTGTAGCCACAAATGAATAATCAATGATGTCAAGATCACGTGCCCAGCAACGGCTCTTACTCCATGGAAACCAAAGAAATTTGCAATTTTTCAACAGCTGGAGATGCCTGGCCCAATTGCGCATCCTTTGGCACCTTATTGATGTGGGTCAGTGTTCAATTGTACTTTTTACAGCGGATTGTATCAAGTACCTTGTGTTTTTTTTATATACAAATGGTGTGGTTTTTCTACATGTAGATAAAGACATTGAGTTTGTCTTCGACTTAGAAGTAAGACATTTGCTGGGTGAGTTAAATGGGCTTGGCCCAAAGATTTGACGTCGTCTGGGCTACCGAAGGGCACATAACTTATAATGAAAAGTTGAATATAGTAATGACCAGTCGCGATTGTACATAGTTAATGTAGCCGATTTCAATTCGCAAAAAACAAGGCAAAAATCCAAAAGTAGAAAAACTGTTCCAATGCTGCTGGTAAGAGGCTAATCCGACGTATTTTGTGACGAGAAATCGAATGGTGCAAACCGCGTTGCTCTCCGACCAATACTTTTGGCTGTAGCCACAAATGAATAATCAATGATATCAAGATCACGTGCCCAGCAACGGCTCTTACTCCATGGAAACCAAGGAAATTTGCAATTTTTCAACAGCTGGAGATGCCTGGCCCAATTGCGCATCCTTTGGCACCTTATTGATGTGGGTCAGTGTTCAATTGTACTTTTTACAGCGGATTGTATCAAGTACCTTTTGTTTTTTTTATATACAAATGGTGTGGTTTTTCTACATGTAGATAAAGACATTGAGTTTGTCTTCGACTTAGAAGTAAGACATTTGCTGGGTGAGTTAAATGGGCTTGGCCCAAAGATTTGACGTCGTCTGGGCTACCGAAGGGCACATAACTTATAATGAAAAGTTGAATATAGTAATGACCAGTCGCGATTGTACATAGTTAATGCAGCCGATTTCAATAAGCGAAAAGACCAGGCAAAAATCCAAAAGTGGAAAAACTGTTCCAATGCTGCTGGTAAGAGGCTAATCCGACGTATTTTGTGACGAGAAATCGAATGGTGCAAACCGCGTTGCTCTCCGACCAATACTTTTGGCTGTAGCCACAAATGAATAATCAATGATGTCAAGATCACGTGCCCAGCAACGGCTCTTACTCCATGGAAACCAAAGAAATTTGCAATTTTTCAACAGCTGGAGATGCCTGGCCCTATTGCGCATCCTTTGGCACCTTATTGATGTGGGTCAGTGTTCAATTGTACTTTTTACAGCGGATTGTATCAAGTACCTTTTGTTTTTTTTATATACAAATGGTGTGGTTTTTCTACATGTAGATAAAGACATTGAGTTTGTCTTCGACTTAGAAGTAAGACATTTGTTGGGTGAGTTAAATGGGCTTGGCCCAAAGATTTGACGTCGTCTGGGCTACCGAAGGGCACATAACTTATAATGAAAAGTTGAATATAGTAATGACCAGTCGCGATTGTACATAGTTAATGTAGCCGATTTCAATTCGCAAAAAACAAGTCAAAAATCCAAAAGTAGAAAAACTGTTCCAATGCTGCTGGTAAGAGGCTAATCCGACGTATTTTGTGACGAGAAATCGAATGGTGCAAACCGCGTTGCTCTCCGACCAATACTTTTGGCTGTAGCCACAAATGAATAATCAATGATGTCAAGATCACGTGCCCAGCAACGGCTCTTACTCCATGGAAACCAAGGAAATTTGCAATTTTTCAACAGCTGGAGATGCCTGGCCCAATTGCGCATCCTTTGGCACCTTATTGATGTGGGTCAGTGTTCAATTGTACTTTTTACAGCGGATTGTATCAAGTACCTTGTGTTTTTTTTATATACAAATGGTGTGGTTTTTCTACATGTAGATAAAGACATTGAGTTTGTCTTCGATTTAGAAGTAAGACATTTGTTGGGTGAGTTAAATGGGATTGGCCCAAAGATTTGACGTCGTCTGGGCTACCGAAGGGCACATAACTTATAATGAAAAGTTGAATATAGTAATGACCAGTCGCGATTGTACATAGCTAATGTAGCCGATTTCAATTCGCAAAAAGACCAGGCAAAAATCCAAAAGTGGAAAAACTGTTCCAATGCTGCTGGTAAGAGGCTAATCCGACGTATTTTGTGACGAGAAATCGAATGGTGCAAACCGCGTTGCTCTCCGACCAATACTTTTGGCTGTAGCCACAAATGAATAATCAATGATGTCAAGATCACGTGCCCAGCAACGGCTCTTACTCCATGGAAACCAAAGAAATTTGCAATTTTTCAACAGCTGGAGATGCCTGGCCCAATTGCGCATCCTTTGGCACCTTATTGATGTGGGTCAGTGTTCAATTGTACTTTTTACAGCGGATTGTATCAAGTACCTTGTGTTTTTTTTATATACAAATGGTGTGGTTTTTCTACATGTAGATAAAGACATTGAGTTTGTCTTCGACTTAGAAGTAAGACATTTGCTGGGTGAGTTAAATGGGCTTGGCCCAAAGATTTGACGTCGTCTGGGCTACCGAAGGGCACATAACTTATAATGAAAAGTTGAATATAGTAATGACCAGTCGCGATTGTACATAGTTAATGTAGCCGATTTCAATTCGCAAAAAACAAGGCAAAAATCCAAAAGTAGAAAAACTGTTCCAATGCTGCTGGTAAGAGGCTAATCCGACGTATTTTGTGACGAGAAATCGAATGGTGCAAACCGCGTTGCTCTCCGACCAATACTTTTGGCTGTAGCCACAAATGAATAATCAATGATGTCAAGATCACGTGCCCAGCAACGGCTCTTACTCCATGGAAACCAAGGAAATTTGCAATTTTTCAACAGCTGGAGATGCCTGGCCCAATTGCGCATCCTTTGGCACCTTATTGATGTGGGTCAGTGTTCAATTGTACTTTTTACAGCGGATTGTATCAAGTACCTTTTGTTTTTTTTATATACAAATGGTGTGGTTTTTCTACATGTAGATAAAGACATTGAGTTTGTCTTCGACTTAGAAGTAAGACATTTGCTGGGTGAGTTAAATGGGCTTGGCCCAAAGATTTGACGTCGTCTGGGCTACCGAAGGGCACATAACTTATAATGAAAAATTGAATATAGTAATGACCAGTCGCGATTGTACATAGCTAATGTACCCGATTTCAATAAGCAAAAACACCAGGCAAAAATTCAAAAGTAGAAAAACTGTTCCAATGCTGCTGGTAAGAGGCTAATCCGACGTATTTTGTGACGAGAAATCGAATGGTGCAAACCGCGTTGCTCTCCGACCAATACTTTTGGCTGTAGCCACAAATGAATAATCAATGATGTCAAGATCACGTGCCCAGCAACGGCTCTTACTCCATGGAAACCAAGGAAATTTGCAATTTTTCAACAGCTGGAGATGCCTGGCCCAATTGCGCATCTTTTGGCACCTTATTGATGTGGGTCAGTATTCAATTGTACTTTTTACAGCGGATTGTATCAAGTACCTTTTGTTTTCTTTATATACAAATGGTGTGGTTTTTCTACATGTAGATAAAGACATTGAGTTTGTCTTCGACTTAGAAGTAAGACATTTGTTGGGTGAGTTAAATGGGCTTGGCCCAAAGATTTGACGTCGTCTGGGCTACCGAAGGGCACATAACTTATAATGAAAAGTTGAATATAGTAATGACCAGTCGCGATTGTACATAGTTAATGCAGCCGATTTCAATTCGCAAAAAGACCAGGCAAAAATCCAAAAGTGGAAAAACTGTTCCAATGCTGCTGGTAAGAGGCTAATCCGACGTATTTTGTGACGAGAAATCGAATGGTGCAAACCGCGTTGCTCTCCGACCAATACTTTTGGCTGTAGCCACAAATGAATAATCAATGATGTCAAGATCACGTGCCCAGCAACGGCTCTTACTCCATGGAAACCAAAGAAATTTGCAATTTTTCAACAGCTGGAGATGCCTGGCCCTATTGCGCATCCTTTGGTACCTTATTGATGTGGGTCAGTGTTCAATTGTACTTTTTACAGCGGATTGTATCAAGTACCTTTTGTTTTTTTTATAAACAAATGGTGTGGTTTTTCTACATGTAGATAAAGACATTGAGTTTGTCTTCGATTTAGAAGTAAGACATTTGCTGGGTGAGTTAAATGGGCTTGGCCCAAAGATTTGACGTCGTCTGGGCTACCGAAGGGCACATAACTTATAATGAAATGTTGAATATAGTAATGACCAGTCGCGATTGTACATAGTTAATGTAGCCGATTTCAATTAGCAAAATGACCAGGCAAAAATCCAAAAGTGGAAAAACTGTTCCAATGCTGCTGGTAAGAGGCTAATCCGACGTATTTTGTGACGAAAAATCGAATGGTGCAAACCGCGTTGCTCTCCGACCAATACTTTTGGCTGTAGCCACAAATGAATAATCAATGATGTCAAGATCACGTGCCCAGCAACGGCTCTTACTCCATGGAAACCAAGGAAATTTGCAATTTTTCAACAGCTGGAGATGCCTGGCCCAATTGCGCATCCTTTGGCACCTTATTGATGTGGGTCAGTGTTCAATTGTACTTTTTACAGCGGATTATATCAAGTACCTTTTCTTTTTTTTATATACAAATGGTGTGGTTTTTCTACATGTAGATAAAGACATTGAGTTTGTCTTCGACCTAGGAGTAAGACATTTGCTGGGTGAGTTAAATGGGCTTGGCCCAAAGATTTGACGTCGTCTGGGCTACCGAAGGGCACATAACTTATAATGAAAAGTTGAATATAGTAATGACCAGTCGCGATTGTACATAGTTAATGTAGCCGATTTCAATTCGCAAAAAGCCCAGGCAAAAATCCAAAAGTAGAAAAACTGTTCCAATGCTGCTGGTAAGAGGCTAATCCGACGTATTTTGTGACGAGAAATCGAATGGTGCAAACCGCGTTGCTCTCCGACCAATACTTTTGGCTGTAGCCACAAATGAATAATCAATGATGTCAAGATCACGTGCCCAGCAACGGCTCTTACTCCATGGAAACCAAGGAAATTTGCAATTTTTCAACAGCTGGAGATGCCTGGCCCAATTGCGCATCCTTTGGCACCTTATTGATGTGGGTCAGTGTTCAATTGTACTTTTTACAGCGGATTGTATCAAGTACCTTTTGTTTTTTTTATATACAAATGGTGTGGTTTTTCTACATGTAGATAAAGACATTGAGTTTGTCTTCGACTTAGAAGTAAGACATTTGCTGGGTGAGTTAAATGGGCTTGGCCCAAAGATTTGACGTCGTCTGGGCTACCGAAGGGCACATAACTTATAATGATATGTTGAATATAGTAATGACCAGTCGCGATTGTACATAGTTAATGTAGCCGATTTCAATTAGCAAAATGACCAGGCAAAAATCCAAAAGTAGAAAAACTGTTCCAATGCTGCTGGTAAGAGGCTAATCCGACGTATTTTGTGACGAGAAATCGAATGGTGCAAACCGCGTTGCTCTCCGACCAATACTTTTGGCTGTAGCCACAAATGAATAATCAATGATGTCAAGATCACGTGCCCAGCAACGGCTCTTACTCCATGGAAACCAAGGAAATTTGCAATTTTTCAACAGCTGGAGATGCCTGGCCCAATTGCGCATCCTTTGGCACCTTATTGATGTGGGTCAGTGTTCAATTGTACTTTTTACAGCGGATTGTATCAAGTACCTTTTGTTTTTTTTATATACAAATGGTGTGGTTTTTCTACATGTAGATAAAGACATTGAGTTTGTCTTCGACTTAGAAGTAAGACATTTGTTGGGTGAGTTAAATGGGCATGGCCCAAAGATTTGACGTCGTCTGGGCTACCGAAGGGCACATAACTTATAATGAAAAATTGAATATAGTAATGACCAGTCGCGAGTGTACATAGCTAATGTACCCGATTTCAATTCGCAAAAAGACCAGGCAAAAATCCAAAAGTAGAAAAATTGTTCCAATGCTGCTGGTAAGAGGCTAATCCGACGTATTTTGTGACGAGAAATCGAATGGTGCAAACCGCGTTGCTCTCCGACCAATACTTTTGGCTGTAGCCACAAATGAATAATCAATGATGTCAAGATCACGTGCCCAGCAACGGCTCTTACTCCATGGAAACCAAGGAAATTTGCAATTTTTCAACAGCTGGAGATGCCTGGCCCTATTGCGCATCCTTTGGCACCTTATTGATGTGGGTCAGTATTCAATTGTACTTTTTACAGCGGATTGTATCAAGTACCTTTTGTTTTCTTTATATACAAATGGTGTGGTTTTTCTACATGTAGATAAAGACATTGAGTTTGTCTTCGACTTAGAAGTAAGACATTTGTTGGGTGAGTTAAATGGGCTTGGCCCAAAGATTTGACGTCGTCTGGGCTACCGAAGGGCACATAACTTATAATGAAAAATTGAATATAGTAATGACCAGTCGCGATTGTACATAGTTAATGCAGCCGATTTCAATAAGCGAAAAGACCAGGCAAAAATCCAAAAGTGGAAAAACTGTTCCAATGCTGCTGGTAAGAGGCTAATCCGACGTATTTTGTGACGAGAAATCGAATGGTGCAAACCGCGTTGCTCTCCGACCAATACTTTTGGCTGTAGCCACAAATGAATAATCAATGATGTCAAGATCACGTGCCCAGCAACGGCTCTTACTCCATGGAAACCAAAGAAATTTGCAATTTTTCAACAGCTGGAGATGCCTGGCCCAATTGCGCATCCTTTGGCACCTTATTGATGTGGGTCAGTGTTCAATTGTACTTTTTACAGCGGATTGTATCAAGTACCTTGTGTTTTTTTTATATACAAATGGTGTGGTTTTTCTACATGTAGATAAAGACATTGAGTTTGTCTTCGACTTAGAAGTAAGACATTTGCTGGGTGAGTTAAATGGGCTTGGCCCAAAGATTTGACGTCGTCTGGGCTACCGAAGGGCACATAACTTATAATGAAAAGTTGAATATAGTAATGACCAGTCGCGATTGTACATAGTTAATGTAGCCGATTTCAATTCGCAAAAAACAAGGCAAAAATCCAAAAGTAGAAAAACTGTTCCAATGCTGCTGGTAAGAGGCTAATCCGACGTATTTTGTGACGAGAAATCGAATGGTGCAAACCGCGTTGCTCTCCGACCAATACTTTTGGCTGTAGCCACAAATGAATAATCAATGATATCAAGATCACGTGCCCAGCAACGGCTCTTACTCCATGGAAACCAAGGAAATTTGCAATTTTTCAACAGCTGGAGATGCCTGGCCCAATTGCGCATCCTTTGGCACCTTATTGATGTGGGTCAGTGTTCAATTGTACTTTTTACAGCGGATTGTATCAAGTACCTTTTGTTTTTTTTATATACAAATGGTGTGGTTTTTCTACATGTAGATAAAGACATTGAGTTTGTCTTCGACTTAGAAGTAAGACATTTGCTGGGTGAGTTAAATGGGCTTGGCCCAAAGATTTGACGTCGTCTGGGCTACCGAAGGGCACATAACTTATAATGAAAAGTTGAATATAGTAATGACCAGTCGCGATTGTACATAGTTAATGCAGCCGATTTCAATAAGCGAAAAGACCAGGCAAAAATCCAAAAGTGGAAAAACTGTTCCAATGCTGCTGGTAAGAGGCTAATCCGACGTATTTTGTGACGAGAAATCGAATGGTGCAAACCGCGTTGCTCTCCGACCAATACTTTTGGCTGTAGCCACAAATGAATAATCAATGATGTCAAGATCACGTGCCCAGCAACGGCTCTTACTCCATGGAAACCAAAGAAATTTGCAATTTTTCAACAGCTGGAGATGCCTGGCCCTATTGCGCATCCTTTGGCACCTTATTGATGTGGGTCAGTGTTCAATTGTACTTTTTACAGCGGATTGTATCAAGTACCTTTTGTTTTTTTTATATACAAATGGTGTGGTTTTTCTACATGTAGATAAAGACATTGAGTTTGTCTTCGACTTAGAAGTAAGACATTTGTTGGGTGAGTTAAATGGGCTTGGCCCAAAGATTTGACGTCGTCTGGGCTACCGAAGGGCACATAACTTATAATGAAAAGTTGAATATAGTAATGACCAGTCGCGATTGTACATAGTTAATGTAGCCGATTTCAATTCGCAAAAAACAAGTCAAAAATCCAAAAGTAGAAAAACTGTTCCAATGCTGCTGGTAAGAGGCTAATCCGACGTATTTTGTGACGAGAAATCGAATGGTGCAAACCGCGTTGCTCTCCGACCAATACTTTTGGCTGTAGCCACAAATGAATAATCAATGATGTCAAGATCACGTGCCCAGCAACGGCTCTTACTCCATGGAAACCAAGGAAATTTGCAATTTTTCAACAGCTGGAGATGCCTGGCCCAATTGCGCATCCTTTGGCACCTTATTGATGTGGGTCAGTGTTCAATTGTACTTTTTACAGCGGATTGTATCAAGTACCTTGTGTTTTTTTTATATACAAATGGTGTGGTTTTTCTACATGTAGATAAAGACATTGAGTTTGTCTTCGATTTAGAAGTAAGACATTTGTTGGGTGAGTTAAATGGGATTGGCCCAAAGATTTGACGTCGTCTGGGCTACCGAAGGGCACATAACTTATAATGAAAAGTTGAATATAGTAATGACCAGTCGCGATTGTACATAGCTAATGTAGCCGATTTCAATTCGCAAAAAGACCAGGCAAAAATCCAAAAGTGGAAAAACTGTTCCAATGCTGCTGGTAAGAGGCTAATCCGACGTATTTTGTGACGAGAAATCGAATGGTGCAAACCGCGTTGCTCTCCGACCAATACTTTTGGCTGTAGCCACAAATGAATAATCAATGATGTCAAGATCACGTGCCCAGCAACGGCTCTTACTCCATGGAAACCAAAGAAATTTGCAATTTTTCAACAGCTGGAGATGCCTGGCCCAATTGCGCATCCTTTGGCACCTTATTGATGTGGGTCAGTGTTCAATTGTACTTTTTACAGCGGATTGTATCAAGTACCTTGTGTTTTTTTTATATACAAATGGTGTGGTTTTTCTACATGTAGATAAAGACATTGAGTTTGTCTTCGACTTAGAAGTAAGACATTTGCTGGGTGAGTTAAATGGGCTTGGCCCAAAGATTTGACGTCGTCTGGGCTACCGAAGGGCACATAACTTATAATGAAAAGTTGAATATAGTAATGACCAGTCGCGATTGTACATAGTTAATGTAGCCGATTTCAATTCGCAAAAAACAAGGCAAAAATCCAAAAGTAGAAAAACTGTTCCAATGCTGCTGGTAAGAGGCTAATCCGACGTATTTTGTGACGAGAAATCGAATGGTGCAAACCGCGTTGCTCTCCGACCAATACTTTTGGCTGTAGCCACAAATGAATAATCAATGATGTCAAGATCACGTGCCCAGCAACGGCTCTTACTCCATGGAAACCAAGGAAATTTGCAATTTTTCAACAGCTGGAGATGCCTGGCCCAATTGCGCATCCTTTGGCACCTTATTGATGTGGGTCAGTGTTCAATTGTACTTTTTACAGCGGATTGTATCAAGTACCTTTTGTTTTTTTTATATACAAATGGTGTGGTTTTTCTACATGTAGATAAAGACATTGAGTTTGTCTTCGACTTAGAAGTAAGACATTTGCTGGGTGAGTTAAATGGGCTTGGCCCAAAGATTTGACGTCGTCTGGGCTACCGAAGGGCACATAACTTATAATGAAAAATTGAATATAGTAATGACCAGTCGCGATTGTACATAGCTAATGTACCCGATTTCAATAAGCAAAAACACCAGGCAAAAATTCAAAAGTAGAAAAACTGTTCCAATGCTGCTGGTAAGAGGCTAATCCGACGTATTTTGTGACGAGAAATCGAATGGTGCAAACCGCGTTGCTCTCCGACCAATACTTTTGGCTGTAGCCACAAATGAATAATCAATGATGTCAAGATCACGTGCCCAGCAACGGCTCTTACTCCATGGAAACCAAGGAAATTTGCAATTTTTCAACAGCTGGAGATGCCTGGCCCAATTGCGCATCTTTTGGCACCTTATTTATGTGGGTCAGTGTTCAATTGTACTTTTTACAGCGGATTGTGTCAAGTACCTTGTGTTTTTTTTATATACAAATGGTGTGGTTTTTCTACATGTAGATAAAAACATTGAGTTTGTCTTCGACTTAGGAGTAAGACATTTGCTGGGTGAGTTAAATGGGCTTGGCCCAAAGATGTGACGTCGTCTGGGCTACCGAAGGGCACATAACTTATAATGAAAAGTTGAATATAGTAATGACCAGTCGCGATTGTACATAGTTAATGTAGCCGATTTCAATTCGCAAAAAGACCAGGCAAAAATCCAAAAGTAGAAAAACTGTTCCAATGCTGCTGGTAAGAGGCTAATCCGACGTATTTTGTGACGAGAAATCGAATGGTGCAAACCGCGTTGCTCTCCGACCAATACTTTTGGCTGTAGCCACAAATGAATAATCAATGATGTCAAGATCACGTGCCCAGCAACGGCTCTTACTCCATGGAAACCAAGGAAATTTGCAATTTTTCAACAGCTGGAGATGCCTGGCCCAATTGCGCATCCTTTGGCACCTTATTGATGTGGGTCAGTATTCAATTGTACTTTTTACAGCGGATTGTATCAAGTACCTTTTGTTTTCTTTATATACAAATGGTGTGGTTTTTCTACATGTAGATAAAGACATTGAGTTTGTCTTCGACTTAGAAGTAAGACATTTGTTGGGTGAGTTAAATGGGCTTGGCCCAAAGATTTGACGTCGTCTGGGCTACCGAAGGGCACATAACTTATAATGAAAAGTTGAATATAGTAATGACCAGTCGCGATTGTACATAGTTAATGCAGCCGATTTCAATTCGCAAAAAGACCAGGCAAAAATCCAAAAGTGGAAAAACTGTTCCAATGCTGCTGGTAAGAGGCTAATCCGACGTATTTTGTGACGAGAAATCGAATGGTGCAAACCGCGTTGCTCTCCGACCAATACTTTTGGCTGTAGCCACAAATGAATAATCAATGATGTCAAGATCACGTGCCCAGCAACGGCTCTTACTCCATGGAAACCAAAGAAATTTGCAATTTTTCAACAGCTGGAGATGCCTGGCCCTATTGCGCATCCTTTGGTACCTTATTGATGTGGGTCAGTGTTCAATTGTACTTTTTACAGCGGATTGTATCAAGTACCTTTTGTTTTTTTTATAAACAAATGGTGTGGTTTTTCTACATGTAGATAAAGACATTGAGTTTGTCTTCGATTTAGAAGTAAGACATTTGCTGGGTGAGTTAAATGGGCTTGGCCCAAAGATTTGACGTCGTCTGGGCTACCGAAGGGCACATAACTTATAATGAAATGTTGAATATAGTAATGACCAGTCGCGATTGTACATAGTTAATGTAGCCGATTTCAATTAGCAAAATGACCAGGCAAAAATCCAAAAGTGGAAAAACTGTTCCAATGCTGCTGGTAAGAGGCTAATCCGACGTATTTTGTGACGAAAAATCGAATGGTGCAAACCGCGTTGCTCTCCGACCAATACTTTTGGCTGTAGCCACAAATGAATAATCAATGATGTCAAGATCACGTGCCCAGCAACGGCTCTTACTCCATGGAAACCAAGGAAATTTGCAATTTTTCAACAGCTGGAGATGCCTGGCCCAATTGCGCATCCTTTGGCACCTTATTGATGTGGGTCAGTGTTCAATTGTACTTTTTACAGCGGATTATATCAAGTACCTTTTCTTTTTTTTATATACAAATGGTGTGGTTTTTCTACATGTAGATAAAGACATTGAGTTTGTCTTCGACCTAGGAGTAAGACATTTGCTGGGTGAGTTAAATGGGCTTGGCCCAAAGATTTGACGTCGTCTGGGCTACCGAAGGGCACATAACTTATAATGAAAAGTTGAATATAGTAATGACCAGTCGCGATTGTACATAGTTAATGTAGCCGATTTCAATTCGCAAAAAGCCCAGGCAAAAATCCAAAAGTAGAAAAACTGTTCCAATGCTGCTGGTAAGAGGCTAATCCGACGTATTTTGTGACGAGAAATCGAATGGTGCAAACCGCGTTGCTCTCCGACCAATACTTTTGGCTGTAGCCACAAATGAATAATCAATGATGTCAAGATCACGTGCCCAGCAACGGCTCTTACTCCATGGAAACCAAGGAAATTTGCAATTTTTCAACAGCTGGAGATGCCTGGCCCAATTGCGCATCCTTTGGCACCTTATTGATGTGGGTCAGTGTTCAATTGTACTTTTTACAGCGGATTGTATCAAGTACCTTTTGTTTTTTTTATATACAAATGGTGTGGTTTTTCTACATGTAGATAAAGACATTGAGTTTGTCTTCGACTTAGAAGTAAGACATTTGCTGGGTGAGTTAAATGGGCTTGGCCCAAAGATTTGACGTCGTCTGGGCTACCGAAGGGCACATAACTTATAATGATATGTTGAATATAGTAATGACCAGTCGCGATTGTACATAGTTAATGTAGCCGATTTCAATTAGCAAAATGACCAGGCAAAAATCCAAAAGTAGAAAAACTGTTCCAATGCTGCTGGTAAGAGGCTAATCCGACGTATTTTGTGACGAGAAATCGAATGGTGCAAACCGCGTTGCTCTCCGACCAATACTTTTGGCTGTAGCCACAAATGAATAATCAATGATGTCAAGATCACGTGCCCAGCAACGGCTCTTACTCCATGGAAACCAAGGAAATTTGCAATTTTTCAACAGCTGGAGATGCCTGGCCCAATTGCGCATCCTTTGGCACCTTATTGATGTGGGTCAGTGTTCAATTGTACTTTTTACAGCGGATTGTATCAAGTACCTTTTGTTTTTTTTATATACAAATGGTGTGGTTTTTCTACATGTAGATAAAGACATTGAGTTTGTCTTCGACTTAGAAGTAAGACATTTGTTGGGTGAGTTAAATGGGCATGGCCCAAAGATTTGACGTCGTCTGGGCTACCGAAGGGCACATAACTTATAATGAAAAATTGAATATAGTAATGACCAGTCGCGAGTGTACATAGCTAATGTACCCGATTTCAATTCGCAAAAAGACCAGGCAAAAATCCAAAAGTAGAAAAATTGTTCCAATGCTGCTGGTAAGAGGCTAATCCGACGTATTTTGTGACGAGAAATCGAATGGTGCAAACCGCGTTGCTCTCCGACCAATACTTTTGGCTGTAGCCACAAATGAATAATCAATGATGTCAAGATCACGTGCCCAGCAACGGCTCTTACTCCATGGAAACCAAGGAAATTTGCAATTTTTCAACAGCTGGAGATGCCTGGCCCTATTGCGCATCCTTTGGCACCTTATTGATGTGGGTCAGTATTCAATTGTACTTTTTACAGCGGATTGTATCAAGTACCTTTTGTTTTCTTTATATACAAATGGTGTGGTTTTTCTACATGTAGATAAAGACATTGAGTTTGTCTTCGACTTAGAAGTAAGACATTTGTTGGGTGAGTTAAATGGGCTTGGCCCAAAGATTTGACGTCGTCTGGGCTACCGAAGGGCACATAACTTATAATGAAAAATTGAATATAGTAATGACCAGTCGCGATTGTACATAGTTAATGCAGCCGATTTCAATAAGCGAAAAGACCAGGCAAAAATCCAAAAGTGGAAAAACTGTTCCAATGCTGCTGGTAAGAGGCTAATCCGACGTATTTTGTGACGAGAAATCGAATGGTGCAAACCGCGTTGCTCTCCGACCAATACTTTTGGCTGTAGCCACAAATGAATAATCAATGATGTCAAGATCACGTGCCCAGCAACGGCTCTTACTCCATGGAAACCAAGGAAATTTGCAATTTTTCAACAGCTGGAGATGCCTGGCCCAATTGCGCATCCTTTGGCACCTTATTGATGTGGGTCAGTGTCCAATTGTACTTTTTACAGCGGATTGTATCAAGTACCTTGTGTTTTTTTTATATACAAATGGTGTGGTTTTTCTACATGTAGATAAAGACATTGAGTTTGTCTTCGACTTAGAAGTAAGACATTTGCTGGGTGAGTTAAATGGGCTTGGCCCAAAGATTTGACGTCGTCTGGGCTACCGAAGGGCATATAACTTATAATGAAAAGTTGAATATAGTAATGACCAGTCGCGATTGTACATAGTTAATGTAGCCGATTTCAATTCGCAAAAAGACCAGGCAAAAATCCAAAAGTGGAAAAACTGTTCCAATGCTGCTGGTAAGAGGCTAATCCGACGTATTTTGTGACGAGAAATCGAATGGTGCAAACCGCGTTGCTCTCCGACCAATACTTTTGGCTGTAGCCACAAATGAATAATCAATGATGTCAAGATCACGTGCCCAGCAACGGCTCTTACTCCATGGAAACCAAAGAAATTTGCAATTTTTCAACAGCTGGAGATGCCTGGCCCAATTGCGCATCCTTTGGCACCTTATTGATGTGGGTCAGTGTTCAATTGTACTTTTTACAGCGGATTGTATCAAGTACCTTGTGTTTTTTTTATATACAAATGGTGTGGTTTTTCTACATGTAGATAAAGACATTGAGTTTGTCTTCGACCTAGAAGTAAGACATTTGCTGGGTGAGTTAAATGGGCTTGGCCCAAAGATTTGACGTCGTCTGGGCTACCGAAGGGCACATAACTTATAATGAAAAGTTGAATATAGTAATGACCAGTCGCGATTGTACATAGTTAATGCAGCCGATTTCAATAAGCGAAAAGACCAGGCAAAAATCCAAAAGTGGAAAAACTGTTCCAATGCTGCTGGTAAGAGGCTAATCCGACGTATTTTGTGACGAGAAATCGAATGGTGCAAACCGCGTTGCTCTCCGACCAATACTTTTGGCTGTAGCCACAAATGAATAATCAATGATGTCAAGATCACGTGCCCAGCAACGGCTCTTACTCCATGGAAACCAAAGAAATTTGCAATTTTTCAACAGCTGGAGATGCCTGGCCCTATTGCGCATCCTTTGGTACCTTATTGATGTGGGTCAGTGTTCAATTGTACTTTTTACAGCGGATTGTATGGAGTACCTTTTGTTTTTTTTATATACAAATGGTGTGGTTTTTCTACATGTAGATAAAAACATTGAGTTTGTCTTCGACTTAGGAGTAAGACATTTGCTGGGTGAGTTAAATGGGCTTGGCCCAAAGATGTGACGTCGTCTGGGCTACCGAAGGGCACATAACTTATAATGAAAAGTTGAATATAGTAATGACCAGTCGCGATTGTACATAGTTAATGTAGCCGATTTCAATTAGCAAAAAGACCAGGCAAAAATCCAAAAGTGGAAAAACTGTTCCAATGCTGCTGGTAAGAGGCTAATCCGACGTATTTTGTGACGAGAAATCGAATGGTGCAAACCGCGTTGCTCTCCGACCAATACTTTTGGCTGTAGCCACAAATGAATAATCAATGATGTCAAGATCACGTGCCCAGCAACGGCTCTTACTCCATGGAAACCAAGGAAATTTGCAATTTTTCAACAGCTGGAGATGCCTGGCCCAATTGCGCATCCTTTGGCACCTTATTGATGTGGGTCAGTGTTCAATTGTACTTTTTACAGCGGATTGTATCAAGTACCTTGTGTTTTTTTTATATACAAATGGTGTGGTTTTTCTACATGTAGATAAAGACATTGAGTTTGTCTTCGACTTAGAAGTAAGACATTTGTTGGGTGAGTTAAATGGGCATGGCCCAAAGATTTGACGTCGTCTGGGCTACCGAAGGGCACATAACTTATAATGAAAAATTGAATATAGTAATGACCAGTCGCGAGTGTACATAGCTAATGTACCCGATTTCAATTCGCAAAAAGACCAGGCAAAAATCCAAAAGTAGAAAAACTGTTCCAATGCTGCTGGTAAGAGGCTAATCCGACGTATTTTGTGACGAGAAATCGAATGGTGCAAACCGCGTTGCTCTCCGACCAATACTTTTGGCTGTAGCCACAAATGAATAATCAATGATGTCAAGATCACGTGCCCAGCAACGGCTCTTACTCCATGGAAACCAAGGAAATTTGCAATTTTTCAACAGCTGGAGATGCCTGGCCCTATTGCAAATCCTTTGGCACCTTATTGATGTGGGTCAGTATTCAATTGTACTTTTTACAGCGGATTGTATCAAGTACCTTTTGTTTTCTTTATATACAAATGGTGTGGTTTTTCTACATGTAGATAAAGACATTGAGTTTGTCTTCGACTTAGAAGTAAGACATTTGTTGGGTGAGTTAAATGGGCTTGGCCCAAAGATTTGACGTCGTCTGGGCTACCGAAGGGCACATAACTTATAATGAAAAGTTGAATATAGTAATGACCAGTCGCGATTGTACATAGTTAATGTAGCCGATTTCAATTCGCAAAAAACAAGGCAAAAATCCAAAAGTAGAAAAACTGTTCCAATGCTGCTGGTAAGAGGCTAATCCGACGTATTTTGTGACGAGAAATCGAATGGTGCAAACCGCGTTGCTCTCCGACCAATACTTTTGGCTGTAGCCACAAATGAATAATCAATGATGTCAAGATCACGTGCCCAGCAACGGCTCTTACTCCATGGAAACCAAGGAAATTTGCAATTTTTCAACAGCTGGAGATGCCTGGCCCTATTGCAAATCCTTTGGCACCTTATTGATGTGGGTCAGTATTCAATTGTACTTTTTACAGCGGATTGTATCAAGTACCTTTTGTTTTCTTTATATACAAATGGTGTGGTTTTTCTACATGTAGATAAAGACATTGAGTTTGTCTTCGACTTAGAAGTAAGACATTTGTTGGGTGAGTTAAATGGGCTTGGCCCAAAGATTTGACGTCGTCTGGGCTACCGAAGGGCACATAACTTATAATGAAAAGTTGAATATAGTAATGACCAGTCGCGATTGTACATAGTTAATGTAGCCGATTTCAATTCGCAAAAAACAAGGCAAAAATCCAAAAGTAGAAAAACTGTTCCAATGCTGCTGGTAAGAGGCTAATCCGACGTATTTTGTGACGAGAAATCGAATGGTGCAAACCGCGTTGCTCTCCGACCAATACTTTTGGCTGTAGCCACAAATGAATAATCAATGATGTCAAGATCACGTGCCCAGCAACGGCTCTTACTCCATGGAAACCAAGGAAATTTGCAATTTTTCAACAGCTGGAGATGCCTGGCCCAATTGCGCATCCTTTGGCACCTTATTGATGTGGGTCAGTGTTCAATTGTACTTTTTACAGCGGATTGTATCAAGTACCTTGTGTTTTTTTTATATACAAATGGTGTGGTTTTTCTACATGTAGATAAAGACATTGAGTTTGTCTTCGATTTAGAAGTAAGACATTTGTTGGGTGAGTTAAATGGCCTTGGCCCAAAGATTTGACGTCGTCTGGGCTACCGAAGGGCACATAACTTATAATGAAAAGTTGAATATAGTAATGACCAGTCGCGATTGTACATAGTTAATGTAGCCGATTTCAATTCGCAAAAAGACCAGGCAAAAATCCAAAAGTGGAAAAACTGTTCCAATGCTGCTGGTAAGAGGCTAATCCGACGTATTTTGTGACGAGAAATCGAATGGTGCAAACCGCGTTGCTCTCCGACCAATACTTTTGGCTGTAGCCACAAATGAATAATCAATGATGTCAAGATCACGTGCCCAGCAACGGCTCTTACTCCATGGAAACCAAGGAAATTTGCAATTTTTCAACAGATGGAGATGCCTGGCCCAATTGCGCATCCTTTGGCACCTTATTGATGTGGGTCAGTGTTCAATTGTACTTTTTACAGCGGATTGTATCAAGTACCTTGTGTTTTTTTTATATACAAATGGTGTGGTTTTTCTACATGTAGATAAAGACATTGAGTTTGTCTTCGACTTAGAAGTAAGACATTTGCTGGGTGAGTTAAATGGGCTTGGCCCAAAGATTTGACGTCGTCTGGGCTACCGAAGGGCACATAACTTATAATGAAAAGTTGAATATAGTAATGACCAGTCGCGATTGTACATAGTTAATGTAGCCGATTTCAATTCGCAAAAAACAAGGCAAAAATCCAAAAGTAGAAAAACTGTTCCAATGCTGCTGGTAAGAGGCTAATCCGACGTATTTTGTGACGAGAAATCGAATGGTGCAAACCGCGTTGCTCTCCGACCAATACTTTTGGCTGTAGCCACAAATGAATAATCAATGATGTCAAGATCACGTGCCCAGCAACGGCTCTTACTCCATGGAAACCAAGGAAATTTGCAATTTTTCAACAGCTGGAGATGCCTGGCCCAATTGCGCATCCTTTGGCACCTTATTGATGTGGGTCAGTGTTCAATTGTACTTTTTACAGCGGATTGTATCAAGTACCTTTTGTTTTTTTTATATACAAATGGTGTGGTTTTTCTACATGTAGATAAAGACATTGAGTTTGTCTTCGACTTAGAAGTAAGACATTTGCTGGGTGAGTTAAATGGGCTTGGCCCAAAGATTTGACGTCGTCTGGGCTACCGAAGGGCACATAACTTATAATGAAAAGTTGAATATAGTAATGACCAGTCGCGATTGTACATAGTTAATGCAGCCGATTCCAATAAGCGAAAAGACCAGGCAAAAATCCAAAAGTGGAAAAACTGTTCCAATGCTGCTGGTAAGAGGCTAATCCGACGTATTTTGTGACGAGAAATCGAATGGTGCAAACCGCGTTGCTCTCCGACCAATACTTTTGGCTGTAGCCACAAATGAATAATCAATGATGTCAAGATCACGTGCCCAGCAACGGCTCTTACTCCATGGAAACCAAAGAAATTTGCAATTTTTCAACAGATGGAGATGCCTGGCCCTATTGCGCATCCTTTGGCACCTTATTGATGTGGGTCAGTGTTCAATTGTACTTTTTACAGCGGATTGTATCAAGTACCTTTTGTTTTTTTTATATACAAATGGTGTGGTTTTTCTACATGTAGATAAAGACATTGAGTTTGTCTTCGACTTAGAAGTAAGACATTTGTTGGGTGAGTTAAATGGGCTTGGCCCAAAGATTTGACGTCGTCTGGGCTACCGAAGGGCACATAACTTATAATGAAAAGTTGAATATAGTAATGACCAGTCGCGATTGTACATAGTTAATGTAGCCGATTTCAATTCGCAGAAAACAAGGCAAAAATCCAAAAGTAGAAAAACTGTTCCAATGCTGCTGGTAAGAGGCTAATCCGACGTATTTTGTGACGAGAAATCGAATGGTGCAAACCGCGTTGCTCTCCGACCAATACTTTTGGCTGTAGCCACAAATGAATAATCAATGATGTCAAGATCACGTGCCCAGCAACGGCTCTTACTCCATGGAAACCAAGGAAATTTGCAATTTTTCAACAGCTGGAGATGCCTGGCCCAATTGCGCATCCTTTGGCACCTTATTGATGTGGGTCAGTGTTCAATTGTACTTTTTACAGCGGATTGTATCAAGTACCTTGTGTTTTTTTTATATACAAATGGTGTGGTTTTTCTACATGTAGATAAAGACATTGAGTTTGTCTTCGATATAGAAGTAAGACATTTGTTGGGTGAGTTAAATGGGCTTGGCCCAAAGATTTGACGTCGTCTGGGCTACCGAAGGGCACATAACTTATAATGAAAAGTTGAATATAGTAATGACCAGTCGCGATTGTACATAGTTAATGTAGCCGATTTCAATTCGCAAAAAGACCAGGCAAAAATCCAAAAGTGGAAAAACTGTTCCAATGCTGCTGGTAAGAGGCTAATCCGACGTATTTTGTGACGAGAAATCGAATGGTGCAAACCGCGTTGCTCTCCGACCAATACTTTTGGCTGTAGCCACAAATGAATAATCAATGATGTCAAGATCACGTGCCCAGCAACGGCTCTTACTCCATGGAAACCAAAGAAATTTGCAATTTTTCAACAGCTGTAGATGCCTGGCCCAATTGCGCATCCTTTGGCACCTTATTGATGTGGGTCAGTGTTCAATTGTACTTTTTACAGCGGATTGTATCAAGTACCTTGTGTTTTTTTTTATATACAAATGGTGTGGTTTTTCTACATGTAGATAAAGACATTGAGTTTGTCTTCGACTTAGAAGTAAGACATTTGCTGGGTGAGTTAAATGGGCTTGGCCCAAAGATTTGACGTCGTCTGGGCTACCGAAGGGCACATAACTTATAATGAAAAGTTGAATATAGTAATGACCAGTCGCGATTGTACATAGTTAATGTAGCCGATTTCAATTCGCAAAAAACAAGGCAAAAATCCAAAAGTAGAAAAACTGTTCCAATGCTGCTGGTAAGAGGCTAATCCGACGTATTTTGTGACGAGAAATCGAATGGTGCAAACCGCGTTGCTCTCCGACCAATACTTTTGGCTGTAGCCACAAATGAATAATCAATGATGTCAAGATCACGTGCCCAGCAACGGCTCTTACTCCATGGAAACCAAGGAAATTTGCAATTTTTCAACAGCTGGAGATGCCTGGCCCAATTGCGCATCCTTTGGCACCTTATTGATGTGGGTCAGTGTTCAATTGTACTTTTTACAGCGGATTGTATCAAGTACCTTTTGTTTTTTTTATATACAAATGGTGTGGTTTTTCTACATGTAGATAAAGACATTGAGTTTGTCTTCGACTTAGAAGTAAGACATTTGCTGGGTGAGTTAAATGGGCTTGGCCCAAAGATTTGACGTCGTCTGGGCTACCGAAGGGCACATAACTTATAATGAAAAATTGAATATAGTAATGACCAGTCGCGATTGTACATAGCTAATGTACCCGATTTCAATAAGCAAAAAGACCAGGCAAAAATTCAAAAGTAGAAAAACTGTTCCAATGCTGCTGGTAAGAGGCTAATCCGACGTATTTTGTGACGAGAAATCGAATGGTGCAAACCGCGTTGCTCTCCGACCAATACTTTTGGCTGTAGCCACAAATGAATAATCAATGATGTCAAGATCACGTGCCCAGCAACGGCTCTTACTCCATGGAAACCAAAGAAATTTGCAATTTTTCAACAGCTGGAGATGCCTGGCCCAATTGCGCATCTTTTGGCACCTTATTGATGTGGGTCAGTGTTCAATTGTACTTTTTACAGCGGATTGTGTCAAGTACCTTGTGTTTTTTTTATATACAAATGGTGTGGTTTTTCTACATGTAGATAAAGACATTGAGTTTGTCTTCGACTTAGAAGTAAGACATTTGCTGGGTGAGTTAAATGGGCTTGGCCCAAAGATTTGACGTCGTCTGGGCTACCGAAGGGCACATAACTTATAATGAAATGTTGAATATAGTAATGACCAGTCGCGATTGTACATAGTTAATGTAGCCGATTTCAATTAGCAAAATGACCAGGCAAAAATCCAAAAGTGGAAAAACTGTTCCAATGCTGTTGCTAAGAGGCTAATCCGACGTATTTTGTGACGAGAAATCGAATGGTGCAAACCGCGTTGCTCTCCGACCAATACTTTTGGCTGTAGCCACAAATGAATAATCAATGATGTCAAGATCATGTGCCCAGCAACGGCTCTTACTCCATGGAAACCAAGGAAATTTGCAATTTTTCAACAGCTGGAGATGCCTGGCCCAATTGCGCATCCTTTGGCACCTTATTGATGTGGGTCAGTGTTCAATTGTACTTTTTACAGCGGATTGTATCAAGTACCTTTTGTTTTTTTTATATACAAATGGTGTGGTTTTTCTACATGTAGATAAAGACATTGAGTTTGTCTTCGACTTAGAAGTAAGACATTTGTTGGGTGAGTTAAATGGGCTTGGCCCAAAGATTTGACGTCGTCTGGGCTACCGAAGGGCACATAACTTATAATGAAATGTTGAATATAGTAATGACCAGTCTCGATTGTACATAGTTAATGTAGCCGATTTCAATTCGCAAAAAGACCAGGCAAAAATCCAAAAGTGGAAAAACTGTTCCAATGCTGCTGGTAAGAGGCTAATCCGACGTATTTTGTGACGAGAAATCGAATGGTGCAAACCGCGTTGCTCTCCGACCAATACTTTTGGCTGTAGCCACAAGTGAATAATCAATGATGTCAAGATCACGTGCCCAGCAACGGCTCTTACTCCATGGAAACCAAGGAAATTTGCAATTTTTCAACAGCTGGAGATGCCTGGCCCAATTGCGCATCCTTTGGCACCTTATTGATGTGGGTCAGTGTTCAATTGTACTTTTTACAGCGGATTGTATCAAGTACCTTGTGTTTTTTTTATATACAAATGGTGTGGTTTTTCTACATGTAGATAAAGACATTGAGTTTGTCTTCGACTTAGAAGTAAGACATTTGCTGGGTGAGTTAAATGGGCTTGGCCCAAAGATTTGACGTCGTCTGGGCTACCGAAGGGCACATAACTTATAATGAAAAGTTGAATATAGTAATGACCAGTCGCGATTGTACATAGTTAATGTAGCCGATTTCAATTCGCAAAAAACAAGGCAAAAATCCAAAAGCAGAAAAACTGTTTCAATGCTGCTGGTAAGAGGCTAATCCGACGTATTTTGTGACGAGAAATCGAATGGTGCAAACCGCGTTGCTCTCCGACCAATACTTTTGGCTGTAGCCACAAATGAATAATCAATGATGTCAAGATCACGTGCCCAGCAACGGCTCTTACTCCATGGAAACCAAGGAAATTTGCAATTTTTCAACAGCTGGAGATGCCTGGCCCAATTGCGCATCCTTTGGCACCTTATTGATGTGGGTCAGTGTTCAATTGTACTTTTTACAGCGGATTGTATCAAGTACCTTGTGTTTTTTTTATATACAAATGGTGTGGTTTTTCTACATGTAGATAAAGCCATTGAGTTTGTCTTCGACTTAGAAGTAAGACATTTGCTGGGTGAGTTAAATGGGCTTGGCCCAAAGATTTGACGTCGTCTGGGCTACCGAAGGGCACATAACTTATAATGAAAAGTTGAATATAGTAATGACCAGTCGCGATTGTACATAGTTAATGTAGCCGATTTCAATTCGCAAAAAGACGAGGCAAAAATCCAAAAGTGGAAAAACTGTTCCAATGCTGCTGGTAAGAGGCTAATCCGACGTATTTTGTGACGAGAAATCGAATGGTGCAAACCGCGTTGCTCTCCGACCAATACTTTTGGCTGTAGCCACAAATGAATAATCAATGATGTCAAGATCACGTGCCCAGCAACGGCTCTTACTCCATGGAAACCAAAGAAATTTGCAATTTTTCAACAGCTGGAGATGCCTGGCCCAATTGCGCATCCTTTAGCACCTTATTGATGTGGGTCAGTGTTCAATTGTACTTTTTACAGCGGATTGTATCAAGTACCTTGTGATTTTTTTATATACAAATGGTGTGGTTTTTCTACATGTAGATAAAGACATTGAGTTTGTCTTCGACCTAGAAGTAAGACATTTGCTGGGTGAGTTAAATGGGCTTGGCCCAAAGATTTGACGTCGTCTGGGCTACCGAAGGGCACATAACTTATAATGAAAAGTTGAATATAGTAATGACCAGTCGCGATTGTACATAGTTAATGCAGCCGATTTCAATAAGCGAAAAGACCAGGCAAAAATCCAAAAGTGGAAAAACTGTTCCAATGCTGCTGGTAAGAGGCTAATCCGACGTATTTTGTGACGAGAAATCGAATGGTGCAAACCGCGTTGCTCTCCGACCAATACTTTTGGCTGTAGCCACAAATGAATAATCAATGATGTCAAGATCACGTGCCCAGCAACGGCTCTTACTCCATGGAAACCAAAGAAATTTGCAATTTTTCAACAGCTGGAGATGCCTGGCCCAATTGCGCATCCTTTGGCACCTTATTGATGTGGGTCAGTGTTCAATTGTACTTTTTACAGCGGATTGTATCAAGTACCTTGTGTTTTTTTTATATACAAATGGTGTGGTTTTTCTACATGTAGATAAAGACATTGAGTTTGTCTTCGACTTAGAAGTAAGACATTTGTTGGGTGAGTTAAATGGGCTTGGCCCAAAGATTTGACGTCGTCTGGGCTACCGAAGGGCACATAACTTATAATGAAAAGTTGAATATAGTAATGACCAGTCGCGATTGTACATAGTTAATGTAGCCGATTTCAATTCGCAAAAAGACCAGGCAAAAATCCAAAAGTGGAAAAACTGTTCCAATGCTGCTGGTAAGAGGCTAATCCGACGTATTTTGTGACGAGAAATCGAATGGTGCAAACCGCGTTGCTCTCCGACCAATACTTTTGGCTGTAGCCACAAATGAATAATCAATGATGTCAAGATCACGTGCCCAGCAACGGCTCTTACTCCATGGAAACCAAAGAAATTTGCAATTTTTCAACAGCTGGAGATGCCTGGCCCAATTGCGCATCCTTTGGCACCTTATTGATGTGGGTCAGTGTTCAATTGTACTTTTTACAGCGGATTGTATCAAGTACCTTTTGTTTTTTTTATATACAAATGGTGTGGTTTTTCTACATGTAGATAAAGACATTGAGTTTCTCTTCGACTTAGAAGTAAGACATTTGCTGGGTGAGTTAAATGGGCTTGGCCCAAAGATTTGACGTCGTCTGGGCTACCGAAGGGCACATAACTTATAATGAAAAGTTGAATATAGTAATGACCAGTCGCGATTGTACATAGTTAATGTAGCCGATTTCAATTCGCAAAAAACAAGGCAAAAATCCAAAAGTAGAAAAACTGTTCCAATGCTGCTGGTAAGAGGCTAATCCGACGTATTTTGTGACGAGAAATCGAATGGCGCACACCGCGTTGCTCTCCGACCAATACTTTTGGCTGTAGCCACAAATGAATAATCAATGATATCAAGATCACGTGCCCAGCAACGGCTCTTACTCCATGGAAACCAAGGAAATTTGCAATTTTTCAACAGCTGGAGATGCCTGGCCCAATTGCGCATCCTTTGGCACCTTATTGATGTGGGTCAGTGTTCAATTGTACTTTTTACAGCGGATTGTATCAAGTACCTTGTGATTTTTTTATATACAAATGGTGTGGTTTTTCTACATGTAGATAAAGACATTGAGTTTGTCTTCGACCTAGAAGTAAGACATTTGCTGGGTGAGTTAAATGGGCTTGGCCCAAAGATTTGACGTCGTCTGGGCTACCGAAGGGCACATAACTTATAATGAAAAGTTGAATATAGTAATGACCAGTCGCGATTGTACATAGTTAATGCAGCCGATTTCAATAAGCGAAAAGACCAGGCAAAAATCCAAAAGTAGAAAAACTGTTCCAATGCTGCTGGTAAGACGTTAATCCGACGTATTTTGTGACGAGAAATCGAATGGTGCAAACCGCGTTGCTCTCCGACCAATACTTTTGGCTGTAGCCACAAATGAATAATTAATGATGTCAAGATCACGTGCCCAGCAACGGCTCTTAATCCATGGAAACCAAGGAAATTTGCAATTTTTCAACAGCTGGAGATGCCTGGCCCAATTGCGCATCGTTCGGCACCTTATTGATGTGGGTCAGTGTTCAATTGTACTTTTTACAGCGGATTGTATCAAGTACCTTGTGTTTTTTTTATATACAAATGGTGTGGTTTTTCTACATGTAGATAAAGACATTGAGTTTGTCTTCGACTTAGAAGTAAGACATTTGCTGGGTGAGTTAAATGGGCTTGGCCCAAAGATTTGACGTCGTCTGGGCTACCGAAGGGCACATAACTTATAATGAAAAGTTGAATATAGTAATGACCAGTCGCGATTGTACATAGTTAATGTAGCCGATTTCAATTCGCAAAAAGACCAGGCAAAAATCCAAAAGTGGAAAAACTGTTCCAATGCTGCTGGTAAGAGGCTAATCCGACGTATTTTGTGACGAGAAATCGAATGGTGCAAACCGCGTTGCTCTCCGACCAATACTTTTGGCTGTAGCCACAAATGAATAATCAATGATGTCAAGATCACGTGCCCAGCAACGGCTCTTACTCCATGGAAACCAAAGAAATTTGCAATTTTTCAACAGCTGGAGATGCCTGGCCCAATTGCGCATCCTTTGGCACCTTATTGATGTGGGTCAGTGTTCAATTGTACTTTTTACAGCGGATTGTATCAAGTACCTTGTGTTTTTTTTATATACAAATGGTGTGGTTTTTCTACATGTAGATAAAGACATTGAGTTTCTCTTCGACTTAGAAGTAAGACATTTGCTGGGTGAGTTAAATGGGCTTGGCCCAAAGATTTGACGTCGTCTGGGCTACCGAAGGGCACATAACTTATAATGAAAAGTTGAATATAGTAATGACCAGTCGCGATTGTACATAGTTAATGTAGCCGATTTCAATTCGCAAAAAACAAGGCAAAAATCCAAAAGTAGAAAAACTGTTCCAATGCTGCTGGTAAGAGGCTAATCCGACGTATTTTGTGACGAGAAATCGAATGGCGCACACCGCGTTGCTCTCCGACCAATACTTTTGGCTGTAGCCACAAATGAATAATCAATGATATCAAGATCACGTGCCCAGCAACGGCTCTTACTCCATGGAAACCAAGGAAATTTGCAATTTTTCAACAGCTGGAGATGCCTGGCCCAATTGCGCATCCTTTGGCACCTTATTGATGTGGGTCAGTGTTCAATTGTACTTTTTACAGCGGATTGTATCAAGTACCTTTTGTTTTTTTTATATACAAATGGTGTGGTTTTTCTACATGTAGATAAAGACATTGAGTTTGTCTTCGATTTAGAAGTAAGACATTTGCTGGGTGAGTTAAATGGGCTTGGCCCAAAGATTTGACGTCGTCTGGGCTACCGAAGGGCACATAACTTATAATGAAAAGTTGAATATAGTAATGACCAGTCGCGAGTGTACATAGTTAATGTACCCGATTTCAATTAGCAAAAAGACGAGGCAAAAATCCAAAAGTAGAAAAACTGTTCCAATGCTGCTGGTAAGACGTTAATCCGACGTATTTTGTGACGAGAAATCGAATGGTGCAAACCGCGTTGCTCTCCGACCAATACTTTTGGCTGTAGCCACAAATGAATAATTAATGATGTCAAGATCACGTGCCCAGCAACGGCTCTTAATCCATGGAAACCAAGGAAATTTGCAATTTTTCAACAGCTGGAGATGCCTGGCCCAATTGCGCATCGTTCGGCACCTTATTGATGTGGGTCAGTGTTCAATTGTACTTTTTACAGCGGACTGTGTCATGTACCTGGTGTTTTTTTTATATACAAATGGTGTGGTTTTTCTACATGTAGATAAAGACATTGAGTTTGTCTTCGACTTAGAAGTAAGACATTTGCTGGGTGAGTTAAATGGGCTTGGCCCAAAGATTTGACGTCGTCTGGGCTACCGAAGGGCACATAACTTATAATGAAAAGTTGAATATAGTAATGACCAGTCGCGATTGTACATAGTTAATGTAGCCGATTTCAATTCGCAAAAAGACCAGGCAAAAATCCAAAAGTGGAAAAACTGTTCCAATGCTGCTGGTAAGAGGCTAATCCGACGTATTTTGTGACGAGAAATCGAATGGTGCAAACCGCGTTGCTCTCCGACCAATACTTTTGGCTGTAGCCACAAATGAATAATCAATGATGTCAAGATCACGTGCCCAGCAACGGCTCTTACTCCATGGAAACCAAAGAAATTTGCAATTTTTCAACAGCTGGAGATGCCTGGCCCAATTGCGCATCCTTTGGCACCTTATTGATGTGGGTCAGTGTTCAATTGTACTTTTTACAGCGGATTGTATCAAGTACCTTGTGTTTTTTTTATATACAAATGGTGTGGTTTTTCTACATGTAGATAAAGACATTGAGTTTGTCTTCGACTTAGAAGTAAGACATTTGCTGGGTGAGTTAAATGGGCTTGGCCCAAAGATTTGACGTCGTCTGGGCTACCGAAGGGCACATAACTTATAATGAAAAGTTGAATATAGTAATGACCAGTCGCGATTGTACATAGTTAATGCAGCCGATTTCAATAAGCGAAAAGACCAGGCAAAAATCCAAAAGTGGAAAAACTGTTCCAATGCTGCTGGTAAGAGGCTAATCCGACGTATTTTGTGACGAGAAATCGAATGGTGCAAACCGTGTTGCTCTCCGACCAATACTTTTGGCTGTAGCCACAAATGAATAATCAATGATGTCAAGATCACGTGCCCAGCAACGGCTCTTACTCCATGGAAACCAAAGAAATTTGCAATTTTTCAACAGCTGGAGATGCCTGGCCCAATTGCGCATCCTTTGGCACCTTATTGATGTGGGTCAGTGTTCAATTGTACTTTTTACAGCGGATTGTATCAAGTACCTTGTGTTTTTTTTATATACAAATGGTGTGGTTTTTCTACATGTAGATAAAGACATTGAGTTTGTCTTCGACTTAGAAGTAAGACATTTGCTGGGTGAGTTAAATGGGCTTGGCCCAAAGATTTGACGTCGTCTGGGCTACCGAAGGGCACATAACTTATAATGAAAAGTTGAATATAGTAATGACCAGTCGCGATTGTACATAGTTAATGTAGCCGATTTCAATTCGCAAAAAGACCAGGCAAAAATCCAAAAGTGGAAAAACTGTTCCAATGCTGCTGGTAAGAGGCTAATCCGACGTATTTTGTGACGAGAAATCGAATGGTGCAAACCGCGTTGCTCTCCGACCAATACTTTTGGCTGTAGCCACAAATGAATAATCAATGATGTCAAGATCACGTGCCCAGCAACGGCTCTTACTCCATGGAAACCAAAGAAATTTGCAATTTTTCAACAGCTGGAGATGCCTGGCCCAATTGCGCATCCTTTGGCACCTTATTGATGTGGGTCAGTGTTCAATTGTACTTTTTACAGCGGATTGTATCAAGTACCTTGTGTTTTTTTTATATACAAATGGTGTGGTTTTTCTACATGTAGATAAAGACATTGAGTTTGTCTTCGACTTAGAAGTAAGACATTTGTTGGGTGAGTTAAATGGGCTTGGCCCAAAGATTTGACGTCGTCTGGGCTACCGAAGGGCACATAACTTATAATGAAAAGTTGAATATAGTAATGACCAGTCGCGATTGTACATAGTTAATGTAGCCGATTTCAATTCGCAAAAAGACCAGGCAAAAATCCAAAAGTGGAAAAACTGTTCCAATGCTGCTGGTAAGAGGCTAATCCGACGTATTTTGTGACGAGAAATCGAATGGTGCAAACCGCGTTGCTCTCCGACCAATACTTTTGGCTGTAGCCACAAATGAATAATCAATGATGTCAAGATCACGTGCCCAGCAACGGCTCTTACTCCATGGAAACCAAAGAAATTTGCAATTTTTCAACAGCTGGAGATGCCTGGCCCAATTGCGCATCCTTTGGCACCTTATTGATGTGGGTCAGTGTTCAATTGTACTTTTTACAGCGGATTGTATCAAGTACCTTTTGTTTTTTTTATATACAAATGGTGTGGTTTTTCTACATGTAGATAAAGACATTGAGTTTCTCTTCGACTTAGAAGTAAGACATTTGCTGGGTGAGTTAAATGGGCTTGGCCCAAAGATTTGACGTCGTCTGGGCTACCGAAGGGCACATAACTTATAATGAAAAGTTGAATATAGTAATGACCAGTCGCGATTGTACATAGTTAATGTAGCCGATTTCAATTCGCAAAAAACAAGGCAAAAATCCAAAAGTAGAAAAACTGTTCCAATGCTGCTGGTAAGAGGCTAATCCGACGTATTTTGTGACGAGAAATCGAATGGCGCACACCGCGTTGCTCTCCGACCAATACTTTTGGCTGTAGCCACAAATGAATAATCAATGATATCAAGATCACGTGCCCAGCAACGGCTCTTACTCCATGGAAACCAAGGAAATTTGCAATTTTTCAACAGCTGGAGATGCCTGGCCCAATTGCGCATCCTTTGGCACCTTATTGATGTGGGTCAGTGTTCAATTGTACTTTTTACAGCGGATTGTATCAAGTACCTTGTGATTTTTTTATATACAAATGGTGTGGTTTTTCTACATGTAGATAAAGACATTGAGTTTGTCTTCGACCTAGAAGTAAGACATTTGCTGGGTGAGTTAAATGGGCTTGGCCCAAAGATTTGACGTCGTCTGGGCTACCGAAGGGCACATAACTTATAATGAAAAGTTGAATATAGTAATGACCAGTCGCGATTGTACATAGTTAATGCAGCCGATTTCAATAAGCGAAAAGACCAGGCAAAAATCCAAAAGTAGAAAAACTGTTCCAATGCTGCTGGTAAGACGTTAATCCGACGTATTTTGTGACGAGAAATCGAATGGTGCAAACCGCGTTGCTCTCCGACCAATACTTTTGGCTGTAGCCACAAATGAATAATTAATGATGTCAAGATCACGTGCCCAGCAACGGCTCTTAATCCATGGAAACCAAGGAAATTTGCAATTTTTCAACAGCTGGAGATGCCTGGCCCAATTGCGCATCGTTCGGCACCTTATTGATGTGGGTCAGTGTTCAATTGTACTTTTTACAGCGGATTGTATCAAGTACCTTGTGTTTTTTTTATATACAAATGGTGTGGTTTTTCTACATGTAGATAAAGACATTGAGTTTGTCTTCGACTTAGAAGTAAGACATTTGCTGGGTGAGTTAAATGGGCTTGGCCCAAAGATTTGACGTCGTCTGGGCTACCGAAGGGCACATAACTTATAATGAAAAGTTGAATATAGTAATGACCAGTCGCGATTGTACATAGTTAATGTAGCCGATTTCAATTCGCAAAAAGACCAGGCAAAAATCCAAAAGTGGAAAAACTGTTCCAATGCTGCTGGTAAGAGGCTAATCCGACGTATTTTGTGACGAGAAATCGAATGGTGCAAACCGCGTTGCTCTCCGACCAATACTTTTGGCTGTAGCCACAAATGAATAATCAATGATGTCAAGATCACGTGCCCAGCAACGGCTCTTACTCCATGGAAACCAAAGAAATTTGCAATTTTTCAACAGCTGGAGATGCCTGGCCCAATTGCGCATCCTTTGGCACCTTATTGATGTGGGTCAGTGTTCAATTGTACTTTTTACAGCGGATTGTATCAAGTACCTTGTGTTTTTTTTATATACAAATGGTGTGGTTTTTCTACATGTAGATAAAGACATTGAGTTTCTCTTCGACTTAGAAGTAAGACATTTGCTGGGTGAGTTAAATGGGCTTGGCCCAAAGATTTGACGTCGTCTGGGCTACCGAAGGGCACATAACTTATAATGAAAAGTTGAATATAGTAATGACCAGTCGCGATTGTACATAGTTAATGTAGCCGATTTCAATTCGCAAAAAACAAGGCAAAAATCCAAAAGTAGAAAAACTGTTCCAATGCTGCTGGTAAGAGGCTAATCCGACGTATTTTGTGACGAGAAATCGAATGGCGCACACCGCGTTGCTCTCCGACCAATACTTTTGGCTGTAGCCACAAATGAATAATCAATGATATCAAGATCACGTGCCCAGCAACGGCTCTTACTCCATGGAAACCAAGGAAATTTGCAATTTTTCAACAGCTGGAGATGCCTGGCCCAATTGCGCATCCTTTGGCACCTTATTGATGTGGGTCAGTGTTCAATTGTACTTTTTACAGCGGATTGTATCAAGTACCTTTTGTTTTTTTTATATACAAATGGTGTGGTTTTTCTACATGTAGATAAAGACATTGAGTTTGTCTTCGATTTAGAAGTAAGACATTTGCTGGGTGAGTTAAATGGGCTTGGCCCAAAGATTTGACGTCGTCTGGGCTACCGAAGGGCACATAACTTATAATGAAAAGTTGAATATAGTAATGACCAGTCGCGAGTGTACATAGTTAATGTACCCGATTTCAATTAGCAAAAAGACGAGGCAAAAATCCAAAAGTAGAAAAACTGTTCCAATGCTGCTGGTAAGACGTTAATCCGACGTATTTTGTGACGAGAAATCGAATGGTGCAAACCGCGTTGCTCTCCGACCAATACTTTTGGCTGTAGCCACAAATGAATAATTAATGATGTCAAGATCACGTGCCCAGCAACGGCTCTTAATCCATGGAAACCAAGGAAATTTGCAATTTTTCAACAGCTGGAGATGCCTGGCCCAATTGCGCATCGTTCGGCACCTTATTGATGTGGGTCAGTGTTCAATTGTACTTTTTACAGCGGACTGTGTCATGTACCTGGTGTTTTTTTTATATACAAATGGTGTGGTTTTTCTACATGTAGATAAAGACATTGAGTTTGTCTTCGACTTAGAAGTAAGACATTTGCTGGGTGAGTTAAATGGGCTTGGCCCAAAGATTTGACGTCGTCTGGGCTACCGAAGGGCACATAACTTATAATGAAAAGTTGAATATAGTAATGACCAGTCGCGATTGTACATAGTTAATGTAGCCGATTTCAATTCGCAAAAAGACCAGGCAAAAATCCAAAAGTGGAAAAACTGTTCCAATGCTGCTGGTAAGAGGCTAATCCGACGTATTTTGTGACGAGAAATCGAATGGTGCAAACCGCGTTGCTCTCCGACCAATACTTTTGGCTGTAGCCACAAATGAATAATCAATGATGTCAAGATCACGTGCCCAGCAACGGCTCTTACTCCATGGAAACCAAAGAAATTTGCAATTTTTCAACAGCTGGAGATGCCTGGCCCAATTGCGCATCCTTTGGCACCTTATTGATGTGGGTCAGTGTTCAATTGTACTTTTTACAGCGGATTGTATCAAGTACCTTGTGTTTTTTTTATATACAAATGGTGTGGTTTTTCTACATGTAGATAAAGACATTGAGTTTGTCTTCGACTTAGAAGTAAGACATTTGCTGGGTGAGTTAAATGGGCTTGGCCCAAAGATTTGACGTCGTCTGGGCTACCGAAGGGCACATAACTTATAATGAAAAGTTGAATATAGTAATGACCAGTCGCGATTGTACATAGTTAATGCAGCCGATTTCAATAAGCGAAAAGACCAGGCAAAAATCCAAAAGTGGAAAAACTGTTCCAATGCTGCTGGTAAGAGGCTAATCCGACGTATTTTGTGACGAGAAATCGAATGGTGCAAACCGTGTTGCTCTCCGACCAATACTTTTGGCTGTAGCCACAAATGAATAATCAATGATGTCAAGATCACGTGCCCAGCAACGGCTCTTACTCCATGGAAACCAAAGAAATTTGCAATTTTTCAACAGCTGGAGATGCCTGGCCCAATTGCGCATCCTTTGGCACCTTATTGATGTGGGTCAGTGTTCAATTGTACTTTTTACAGCGGATTGTATCAAGTACCTTGTGTTTTTTTATATACAAATGGTGTGGTTTTTCTACATGTAGATAAAGACATTGAGTTTGTCTTCGACTTAGAAGTAAGACATTTGCTGGGTGAGTTAAATGGGCTTGGCCCAAAGATTTGACGTCGTCTGGGCTACCGAAGGGCACATAACTTATAATGAAAAGTTGAATATAGTAATGACCAGTCGCGATTGTACATAGTTAATGTAGCCGATTTCAATTCGCAAAAAGACCAGGCAAAAATCCAAAAGTGGAAAAACTGTTCCAATGCTGCTGGTAAGAGGCTAATCCGACGTATTTTGTGACGAGAAATCGAATGGTGCAAACCGCGTTGCTCTCCGACCAATACTTTTGGCTGTAGCCACAAATGAATAATCAATGATGTCAAGATCACGTGCCCAGCAACGGCTCTTACTCCATGGAAACCAAAGAAATTTGCAATTTTTCAACAGCTGGAGATGCCTGGCCCAATTGCGCATCCTTTGGCACCTTATTGATGTGGGTCAGTGTTCAATTGTACTTTTTACAGCGGATTGTATCAAGTACCTTGTGTTTTTTTTATATACAAATGGTGTGGTTTTTCTACATGTAGATAAAGACATTGAGTTTGTCTTCGACTTAGAAGTAAGACATTTGCTGGGTGAGTTAAATGGGCTTGGCCCAAAGATTTGACGTCGTCTGGGCTACCGAAGGGCACATAACTTATAATGAAAAGTTGAATATAGTAATGACCAGTCGCGATTGTACATAGTTAATGCAGCCGATTTCAATAAGCGAAAAGACCAGGCAAAAATCCAAAAGTGGAAAAACTGTTCCAATGCTGCTGGTAAGAGGCTAATCCGACGTATTTTGTGACGAGAAATCGAATGGTGCAAACCGTGTTGCTCTCCGACCAATACTTTTGGCTGTAGCCACAAATGAATAATCAATGATGTCAAGATCACGTGCCCAGCAACGGCTCTTACTCCATGGAAACCAAAGAAATTTGCAATTTTTCAACAGCTGGAGATGCCTGGCCCTATTGCGCATCCTTTGGTACCTTATTGATGTGGGTCAGTGTTCAATTGTACTTTTTACAGCGGATTGTATCAAGTACCTTTTGTTTTTTTTATATACAAATGGTGTGGTTTTTCTACATGTAGATAAAGACATTGAGTTTGTCTTCGACTTAGAAGTAAGACATTTGCTGGGTGAGTTAAATGGGCTTGGCCCAAAGATTTGACGTCGTCTGGGCTACCGTAGGGCACATAACTTATAATGAAATGTTGAATATAGTAATGACCAGTCGCGAGTGTACATAGTTAATGTACCCGATTTCAATTAGCAAAAAGACGAGGCAAAAATCCAAAAGTAGAAAAACTGTTCCAATGCTGCTGGTAAGACGTTAATCCGACGTATTTTGTGACGAGAAATCGAATGGTGCAAACCGCGTTGCTCTCCGACCAATACTTTTGGCTGTAGCCACAAATGAATAATTAATGATGTCAAGATCACGTGCCCAGCAACGGCTCTTAATCCATGGAAACCAAGGAAATTTGCAATTTTTCAACAGCTGGAGATGCCTGGCCCAATTGCGCATCGTTCGGCACCTTATTGATGTGGGTCAGTGTTCAATTGTACTTTTTACAGCGGACTGTGTCATGTACCTGGTGTTTTTTTTATATACAAATGGTGTGGTTTTTCTACATGTAGATAAAGACATTGAGTTTGTCTTCGACTTAGAAGTAAGACATTTGTTGGGTGAGTTAAATGGGCTTGGCCCAAAGATTTGACGTCGTCTGGGCTACCGAAGGGCACATAACTTATAATGAAAAGTTGAATATAGTAATGACCAGTCGCGATTGTACATAGTTAATGTAGCCGATTTCAATTCGCAAAAAGACCAGGCAAAAATCCAAAAGTGGAAAAACTGTTCCAATGCTGCTGGTAAGAGGCTAATCCGACGTATTTTGTGACGAGAAATCGAATGGTGCAAACCGCGTTGCTCTCCGACCAATACTTTTGGCTGTAGCCACAAATGAATAATCAATGATGTCAAGATCACGTGCCCAGCAACGGCTCTTACTCCATGGAAACCAAGGAAATTTGAAAGTTTTCAACAGCTGGAGATGCCTGGCCCAATTGCGCATCCTTTGGCACCTTATTGATGTGGGTCAGTGTTCAATTGTACATTTTACAGCGGATTGTATCAAGTACCTTTTGTTTTTTTTATATACAAATGGTGTGGTTTTTCTACATGTAGATAAAGACATTGAGTTTGTCTTCGACTTAGAAGTAAGACATTTGTTGGGTGAGTTAAATGGGCTTGGCCCAAAGATTTGACGTCGTCTGGGCTACCGAAGGGCACATAACTTATAATGAAATGTTGAATATAGTAATGACCAGTCGCGATTGTACATAGTTAATGTAGCCGATTTCAATTCGCAAAAAGACCAGGCAAAAATCCGAAAGTAGAAAAATTGTTCCAATGCTGTTGGTAAGAGGCTAATCCGACGTATTTTGTGACGAGAAATCGAATGGTGCAAACCGCGTTGCTCTCCGACCAATACTTTTGGCTGTAGCCACAAATGAATAATCAATGATGTCAAGATCACGTGCCCAGCAACGGCTCTTAATCCATGGAAACCAAGGAAATTTGAAAGTTTTCAACAGCTGGAGATGCCTGGCCCAATTGCGCATCCTTTGGCACCTTATTGATGTGGGTCAGTGTTCAATTGTACTTTTTACAGCGGACTGTGTCATGTACCTTTTGTTTTTTTTATATACAAATGGTGTGGTTTTTCTACATGTAGATAAAGACATTGAGTTTGTCTTCGACTTAGAAGTAAGACATTTGTTGGGTGAGTTAAATGGGCTTGGCCCAAAGATTTGACGTCGTCTGGGCTACCGAAGGGCACATAACTTATAATGAAATGTTGAATATAGTAATGACCAGTCGCGATTGTACATAGTTAATGTAGCCGATTTCAATTCGCAAAAAGACCAGGCAAAAATCCGAAAGTAGAAAAACTGTTCCAATGCTGTTGGTAAGAGGCTAATCCGACGTATTTTGTGACGAGAAATCGAATGGTGCAAACCGCGTTGCTCTCCGACCAATACTTTTGGCTGTAGCCACAAATGAATAATCAATGATGTCAAGATCACGTGCCCAGCAACGGCTCTTAATCCATGGAAACCAAGGAAATTTGCAATTTTTCAACAGCTGGAGATGCCTGGCCCAATTGCGCATCGTTCGGCACCTTATTGATGTGGGTCAGTGTTCAATTGTACTTTTTACAGCGGACTGTGTCATGTACCTTGTGTTTTTTTTATATACAAATGGTGTGGTTTTTCTACATGTAGATAAAGACATTGAGTTTGTCTTCGACTTAGAAGTAAGACATTTGTTGGGTGAGTTAAATGGGCTTGACCCAAAGATTTGACGTCGTCTGGGCTACCGAAGGGCACATAACTTATAATGAAAAGTTGAATATAGTAATGACCAGTCGCGATTGTACATAGTTAATGTAGCCGATTTCAATTAGCAAAAAGACCAGGCAAAAATCCAAAAGTGGAAAAACTGTTCCAATGCTGCTGGTAAGAGGCTAATCCGACGTATTTTGTGACGAGAAATCGAATGGTGCAAACCGCGTTGCTCTCCGACCAATACTTTTGGCTGTAGCCAGAAATGAATAATCAATGATGTCAAGATCACGTGCCCAGCAACGGCTCTTACTCCATGGAAACCAAGGAAATTTGAAAGTTTTCAACAGCTGGAGATGCCTGGCCCAATTGCGCATCCTTTGGCACCTTATTGATGTGGGTCAGTGTTCAATTGTACATTTTACAGCGGAGTGTATCAAGTACCTTTTGTTTTTTTTATATACAAATGGTGTGGTTTTTCTACATGTAGATAAAGACATTGAGTTTGTCTTCGACTTAGAAGTAAGACATTTGTTGGGTGAGTTAAATGGGCTTGGCCCAAAGATTTGACGTCGTCTGGGCTACCGAAGGGCACATAACTTATAATGAAATGTTGAATATAGTAATGACCAGTCGCGATTGTACATAGTTAATGTACCCGATTTCAATTAGCAAAAAGACGAGGCAAAAATCCAAAAGTAGAAAAACTGTTCCAATGCTGCTGGTAAGACGTTAATCCGACGTATTTTGTGACGAGAAATCGAATGGTGCAAACCGCGTTGCTCTCCGACCAATACTTTTGGCTGTAGCCACAAATGAATAATTAATGATGTCAAGATCACGTGCCCAGCAACGGCTCTTAATCCATGGAAACCAAGGAAATTTGAAAGTTTTCAACAGCTGGAGATGCCTGGCCCAATTGCGCATCCTTTGGCACCTTATTGATGTGGGTCAGTGTTCAATTGTACTTTTTACAGCGGACTGTGTCATGTACCTTTTGTTTTTTTTATATACAAATGGTGTGGTTTTTCTACATGTAGATAAAGACATTGAGTTTGTCTTCGACTTAGAAGTAAGACATTTGTTGGGTGAGTTAAATGGGCTTGGCCCAAAGATTTGACGTCGTCTGGGCTACCGAAGGGCACATAACTTATAATGAAATGTTGAATATAGTAATGACCAGTCGCGATTGTACATAGTTAATGTAGCCGATTTCAATTCGCAAAAAGACCAGGCAAAAATCCGAAAGTAGAAAAACTGTTCCAATGCTGTTGGTAAGAGGCTAATCCGACGTATTTTGTGACGAGAAATCGAATGGTGCAAACCGCGTTGCTCTCCGACCAATACTTTTGGCTGTAGCCACAAATGAATAATCAATGATGTCAAGATCACGTGCCCAGCAACGGCTCTTAATCCATGGAAACCAAGGAAATTTGCAATTTTTCAACAGCTGGAGATGCCTGGCCCAATTGCGCATCGTTCGGCACCTTATTGATGTGGGTCAGTGTTCAATTGTACTTTTTACAGCGGATTGTGTCATGTACCTTGTGTTTTTTTTATATACAAATGGTGTGGTTTTTCTACATGTAGATAAAGACATTGAGTTTGTCTTCGACTTAGAAGTAAGACATTTGTTGGGTGAGTTAAATGGGCTTGACCCAAAGATTTGACGTCGTCTGGGCTACCGAAGGGCACATAACTTATAATGAAAAGTTGAATATAGTAATGACCAGTCGCGATTGTACATAGTTAATGTAGCCGATTTCAATTAGCAAAAAGACCAGGCAAAAATCCAAAAGTGGAAAAACTGTTCCAATGCTGCTGGTAAGAGGCTAATCCGACGTATTTTGTGACGAGAAATCGAATGGTGCAAACCGCGTTGCTCTCCGACCAATACTTTTGGCTGTAGCCACAAATGAATAATCAATGATGTCAAGATCACGTGCCCAGCAACGGCTCTTACTCCATGGAAACCAAGGAAATTTGAAAGTTTTCAACAGCTGGAGATGCCTGGCCCAATTGCGCATCCTTTGGCACCTTATTGATGTGGGTCAGTGTTCAATTGTACATTTTACAGCGGATTGTATCAAGTACCTTTTGTTTTTTTTATATACAAATGGTGTGGTTTTTCTACATGTAGATAAAGACATTGAGTTTGTCTTCGACTTAGAAGTAAGACATTTGTTGGGTGAGTTAAATGGGCTTGGCCCAAAGATTTGACGTCGTCTGGGCTACCGAAGGGCACATAACTTATAATGAAATGTTGAATATAGTAATGACCAGTCGCGATTGTACATAGTTAATGTACCCGATTTCAATTAGCAAAAAGACGAGGCAAAAATCCAAAAGTAGAAAAACTGTTCCAATGCTGCTGGTAAGACGTTAATCCGACGTATTTTGTGACGAGAAATCGAATGGTGCAAACCGCGTTGCTCTCCGACCAATACTTTTGGCTGTAGCCACAAATGAATAATTAATGATGTCAAGATCACGTGCCCAGCAACGGCTCTTAATCCATGGAAACCAAGGAAATTTGCAATTTTTCAACAGCTGGAGATGCCTGGCCCAATTGCGCATCGTTCGGCACCTTATTGATGTGGGTCAGTGTTCAATTGTACTTTTTACAGCGGACTGTGTCATGTACCTGGTGTTTTTTTTATATACAAATGGTGTGGTTTTTCTACATGTAGATAAAGACATTGAGTTTGTCTTCGACTTAGAAGTAAGACATTTGTTGGGTGAGTTAAATGGGCTTGACCCAAAGATTTGACGTCGTCTGGGCTACCGAAGGGCACATAACTTATAATGAAAAGTTGAATATAGTAATGACCAGTCGCGATTGTACATAGTTAATGTAGCCGATTTCAATTAGCAAAAAGACCAGGCAAAAATCCAAAAGTGGAAAAACTGTTCCAATGCTGCTGGTAAGAGGCTAATCCGACGTATTTTGTGACGAGAAATCGAATGGTGCAAACCGCGTTGCTCTCCGACCAATACTTTTGGCTGTAGCCACAAATGAATAATCAATGATGTCAAGATCACGTGCCCAGCAACGGCTCTTACTCCATGGAAACCAAGGAAATTTGAAAGTTTTCAACAGCTGGAGATGCCTGGCCCAATTGCGCATCCTTTGGCACCTTATTGATGTGGGTCAGTGTTCAATTGTACATTTTACAGCGGATTGTATCAAGTACCTTTTGTTTTTTTTATATACAAATGGTGTGGTTTTTCTACATGTAGATAAAGACATTGAGTTTGTCTTCGACTTAGAAGTAAGACATTTGTTGGGTGAGTTAAATGGGCTTGGCCCAAAGATTTGACGTCGTCTGGGCTACCGAAGGGCACATAACTTATAATGAAATGTTGAATATAGTAATGACCAGTCGCGATTGTACATAGTTAATGTAGCCGATTTCAATTCGCAAAAAGACCAGGCAAAAATCCGAAAGTAGAAAAACTGTTCCAATGCTGTTGGTAAGAGGCTAATCCGACGTATTTTGTGACGAGAAATCGAATGGTGCAAACCGCGTTGCTCTCCGACCAATACTTTTGGCTGTAGCCACAAGTGAATAATCAATGATGCCAAGATCACGTGCCCAGCAACGGCTCTTACTCCATGGAAACCAAGGAAATTTGCAATTTTTCAACAGCTGGAGATGCCTGGCCCAATTGCGCATCCTTTGGCACCTTATTGATGTGGGTCAGTGTTCAATTGTACTTTTTACAGCGGATTGTATCAAGTACCTTGTGTTTTTTTTATATACAAATGGTGTGGTTTTTCTACATGTAGATAAAGACATTGAGTTTGTCTTCGACTTAGAAGTAAGACATTTGCTGGGTGAGTTAAATGGGCTTGGCCCAAAGATTTGACGTCGTCTGGGCTACCGAAGGGCACATAACTTATAATGAAAAGTTGAATATAGTAATGACCAGTCGCGATTGTACATAGTTAATGTAGCCGATTTCAATTCGCAAAAAGACCAGGCAAAAATCCAAAAGTGGAAAAACTGTTCCAATGCTGCTGGTAAGAGGCTAATCCGACGTATTTTGTGACGAGAAATCGAATGGTGCAAACCGCGTTGCTCTCCGACCAATACTTTTGGCTGTAGCCACAAATGAATAATTAATGATGTCAAGATCACGTGCCCAGCAACGGCTCTTAATCCATGGAAACCAAGGAAATTTGCAATTTTTCAACAGCTGGAGATGCCTGGCCCAATTGCGCATCGTTCGGCACCTTATTGATGTGGGTCAGTGTTCAATTGTACTTTTTACAGCGGACTGTGTCATGTACCTGGTGTTTTTTTTATATACAAATGGTGTGGTTTTTCTACATGTAGATAAAGACATTGAGTTTGTCTTCGACTTAGAAGTAAGACATTTGCTGGGTGAGTTAAATGGGCTTGGCCCAAAGATTTGACGTCGTCTGGGCTACCGAAGGGCACATAACTTATAATGAAAAGTTGAATATAGTAATGACCAGTCGCGATTGTACATAGTTAATGTAGCCGATTTCAATTCGCAAAAAGACCAGGCAAAAATCCAAAAGTGGAAAAACTGTTCCAATGCTGCTGGTAAGAGGCTAATCCGACGTATTTTGTGACGAGAAATCGAATGGTGCAAACCGCGTTGCTCTCCGACCAATACTTTTGGCTGTAGCCACAAATGAATAATCAATGATGTCAAGATCACGTGCCCAGCAACGGCTCTTACTCCATGGAAACCAAGGAAATTTCCAATTTTTCAACAGCTGGAGATGCCTGGCCCAATTGCGCATCCTTTGGCACCTTATTGATGTGGGTCAGTGTTCAATTGTACTTTTTACAGCGGATTGTATCAAGTACCTTGTGTTTTTTTTATATACAAATGGTGTGGTTTTTCTACATGTAGATAAAGACATTGAGTTTGTCTTCGACTTAGAAGTAAGACATTTGCTGGGTGAGTTAAATGGGCTTGGCCCAAAGATTTGACGTCGTCTGGGCTACCGAAGGGCACATAACTTATAATGAAAAGTTGAATATAGTAATGACCAGTCGCGATTGTACATAGTTAATGTAGCCGATTTCAATTCGCAAAAAGACCAGGCAAAAATCCAAAAGTGGAAAAACTGTTCCAATGCTGCTGGTAAGAGGCTAATCCGACGTATTTTGTGACGAGAAATCGAATGGTGCAAACCGCGTTGCTCTCCGACCAATACTTTTGGCTGTAGCCACAAATGAATAATCAATGATGTCAAGATCACGTGCCCAGCAACGGCTCTTACTCCATGGAAACCAAGGAAATTTGCAATTTTTCAACAGCTGGAGATGCCTGGCCCAATTGCGCATGCTTTGGCACCTTATTGATGTGGGTCAGTGTTCAATTGTACTTTTTACAGCGGATTGTATCAAGTACCTTGTGTTTTTTTTATATACAAATGGTGTGGTTTTTCTACATGTAGATAAAGACATTGAGTTTGTCTTCGACTTAGAAGTAAGACATTTGTTGGGTGAGTTAAATGGGCTTGGCCCAAAGATTTGACGTCGTCTGGGCTACCGAAGGGCACATAACTTATAATGAAAAGTTGAATATAGTAATGACCAGTCGCGATTGTACATAGTTAATGTAGCCGATTTCAATTCGCAAAAAGACCAGGCAAAAATCCAAAAGTGGAAAAACTGTTCCAATGCTGCTGGTAAGAGGCTAATCCGACGTATTTTGTGACGAGAAATCGAATGGTGCAAACCGCGTTGCTCTCCGACCAATACTTTTGGCTGTAGCCACAAATGAATAATCAATGATGTCAAGATCACGTGCCCAGCAACGGCTCTTACTCCATGGAAACCAAAGAAATTTGCAATTTTTCAACAGCTGGAGATGCCTGGCCCAATTGCGCATCCTTTGGCACCTTATTGATGTGGGTCAGTGTTCAATTGTACTTTTTACAGCGGATTGTATCAAGTACCTTGTGTTTTTTTTATATACAAATGGTGTGGTTTTTCTACATGTAGATAAAGACATTGAGTTTGTCTTCGACTTAGAAGTAAGACATTTGCTGGGTGAGTTAAATGGGCTTGGCCCAAAGATTTGACGTCGTCTGGGCTACCGAAGGGCACATAACTTATAATGAAAAGTTGAATATAGTAATGACCAGTCGCGATTGTACATAGTTAATGTAGCCGATTTCAATTCGCAAAAAGACCAGGCAAAAATCCAAAAGTGGAAAAACTGTTCCAATGCTGCTGGTAAGAGGCTAATCCGACGTATTTTGTGACGAGAAATCGAATGGTGCAAACCGCGTTGCTCTCCGACCAATACTTTTGGCTGTAGCCACAAATGAATAATCAATGATGTCAAGATCACGTGCCCAGCAACGGCTCTTACTCCATGGAAACCAAAGAAATTTGCAATTTTTCAACAGCTGGAGATGCCTGGCCCAATTGCGCATCCTTTGGCACCTTATTGATGTGGGTCAGTGTTCAATTGTACTTTTTACAGCGGATTGTATCAAGTACCTTGTGTTTTTTTTATATACAAATGGTGTGGTTTTTCTACATGTAGATAAAGACATTGAGTTTGTCTTCGACTTAGAAGTAAGACATTTGCTGGGTGAGTTAAATGGGCTTGGCCCAAAGATTTGACGTCGTCTGGGCTACCGAAGGGCACATAACTTATAATGAAAAGTTGAATATAGTAATGACCAGTCGCGATTGTACATAGTTAATGCAGCCGATTTCAATAAGCGAAAAGACCAGGCAAAAATCCAAAAGTGGAAAAACTGTTCCAATGCTGCTGGTAAGAGGCTAATCCGACGTATTTTGTGACGAGAAATCGAATGGTGCAAACCGTGTTGCTCTCCGACCAATACTTTTGGCTGTAGCCACAAATGAATAATCAATGATGTCAAGATCACGTGCCCAGCAACGGCTCTTACTCCATGGAAACCAAAGAAATTTGCAATTTTTCAACAGCTGGAGATGCCTGGCCCTATTGCGCATCCTTTGGTACCTTATTGATGTGGGTCAGTGTTCAATTGTACTTTTTACAGCGGATTGTATCAAGTACCTTTTGTTTTTTTTATATACAAATGGTGTGGTTTTTCTACATGTAGATAAAGACATTGAGTTTGTCTTCGACTTAGAAGTAAGACATTTGCTGGGTGAGTTAAATGGGCTTGGCCCAAAGATTTGACGTCGTCTGGGCTACCGAAGGGCACATAACTTATAATGAAAAGTTGAATATAGTAATGACCAGTCGCGATTGTACATAGTTAATGTAGCCGATTTCAATTCGCAAAAAGACCAGGCAAAAATCCAAAAGTAGAATAACTGTTCCAATGCTGCTGGTAAGAGGCTAATCCGACGTATTTTGTGACGAGAAATCGAATGGTGCAAACCGCGTTGCTCTCCGACCAATACTTTTGGCTGTAGCCACAAATGAATAATCAATGATGTCAAGATCACGTGCCCAGCAACGGCTCTTACTCCATGGAAACCAAGGAAATTTGCAATTTTTCAACAGCTGGAGATGCCTGGCCCAATTGCGCATCCTTTGGCACCTTATTGATGTGGGTCAGTGTTCAATTGTACTTTTTACAGCGGATTGTATCAAGTACCTTTTGTTTTTTTTATATACAAATGGTGTGGTTTTTCTACATGTAGATAAAGACATTGAGTTTGTCTTCGATTTAGAAGTAAGACATTTGCTGGGTGAGTTAAATGGGCTTGGCCCAAAGATTTGACGTCGTCTGGGCTACCGAAGGGCACATAACTTATAATGAAAAGTTGAATATAGTAATGACCAGTCGCGAGTGTACATAGTTAATGTACCCGATTTCAATTAGCAAAAAGACGAGGCAAAAATCCAAAAGTAGAAAAACTGTTCCAATGCTGCTGGTAAGACGTTAATCCGACGTATTTTGTGACGAGAAATCGAATGGTGCAAACCGCGTTGCTCTCCGACCAATACTTTTGGCTGTAGCCACAAATGAATAATTAATGATGTCAAGATCACGTGCCCAGCAACGGCTCTTAATCCATGGAAACCAAGGAAATTTGCAATTTTTCAACAGCTGGAGATGCCTGGCCCAATTGCGCATCGTTCGGCACCTTATTGATGTGGGTCAGTGTTCAATTGTACTTTTTACAGCGGACTGTGTCATGTACCTGGTGTTTTTTTTATATACAAATGGTGTGGTTTTTCTACATGTAGATAAAGACATTGAGTTTGTCTTCGATTTAGAAGTAAGACATTTGCTGGGTGAGTTAAATGGGCTTGGCCCAAAGATTTGACGTCGTCTGGGCTACCGAAGGGCACATAACTTATAATGAAAAGTTGAATATAGTAATGACCAGTCGCGATTGTACATAGTTAATGTAGCCGATTTCAATTCGCAAAAAGACCAGGCAAAAATCCAAAAGTGGAAAAACTGTTCCAATGCTGCTGGTAAGAGGCTAATCCGACGTATTTTGTGACGAGAAATCGAATGGTGCAAACCGCGTTGCTCTCCGACCAATACTTTTGGCTGTAGCCACAAATGAATAATCAATGATGTCAAGATCACGTGCCCAGCAACGGCTCTTACTCCATGGAAACCAAGGAAATTTGAAAGTTTTCAACAGCTGGAGATGCCTGGCCCAATTGCGCATCCTTTGGCACCTTATTGATGTGGGTCAGTGTTCAATTGTACATTTTACAGCGGATTGTATCAAGTACCTTTTGTTTTTTTTATATACAAATGGTGTGGTTTTTCTACATGTAGATAAAGACATTGAGTTTGTCTTCGACTTAGAAGTAAGACATTTGTTGGGTGAGTTAAATGGGCTTGGCCCAAAGATTTGACGTCGTCTGGGCTACCGAAGGGCACATAACTTATAATGAAATGTTGAATATAGTAATGACCAGTCGCGATTGTACATAGTTAATGTAGCCGATTTCAATTCGCAAAAAGACCAGGCAAAAATCCGAAAGTAGAAAAATTGTTCCAATGCTGTTGGTAAGAGGCTAATCCGACGTATTTTGTGACGAGAAATCGAATGGTGCAAACCGCGTTGCTCTCCGACCAATACTTTTGGCTGTAGCCACAAATGAATAATCAATGATGTCAAGATCACGTGCCCAGCAACGGCTCTTAATCCATGGAAACCAAGGAAATTTGAAAGTTTTCAACAGCTGGAGATGCCTGGCCCAATTGCGCATCCTTTGGCACCTTATTGATGTGGGTCAGTGTTCAATTGTACTTTTTACAGCGGACTGTGTCATGTACCTTTTGTTTTTTTTATATACAAATGGTGTGGTTTTTCTACATGTAGATAAAGACATTGAGTTTGTCTTCGACTTAGAAGTAAGACATTTGTTGGGTGAGTTAAATGGGCTTGGCCCAAAGATTTGACGTCGTCTGGGCTACCGAAGGGCACATAACTTATAATGAAATGTTGAATATAGTAATGACCAGTCGCGATTGTACATAGTTAATGTAGCCGATTTCAATTCGCAAAAAGACCAGGCAAAAATCCGAAAGTAGAAAAACTGTTCCAATGCTGTTGGTAAGAGGCTAATCCGACGTATTTTGTGACGAGAAATCGAATGGTGCAAACCGCGTTGCTCTCCGACCAATACTTTTGGCTGTAGCCACAAATGAATAATCAATGATGTCAAGATCACGTGCCCAGCAACGGCTCTTAATCCATGGAAACCAAGGAAATTTGCAATTTTTCAACAGCTGGAGATGCCTGGCCCAATTGCGCATCGTTCGGCACCTTATTGATGTGGGTCAGTGTTCAATTGTACTTTTTACAGCGGACTGTGTCATGTACCTTGTGTTTTTTTTATATACAAATGGTGTGGTTTTTCTACATGTAGATAAAGACATTGAGTTTGTCTTCGACTTAGAAGTAAGACATTTGTTGGGTGAGTTAAATGGGCTTGACCCAAAGATTTGACGTCGTCTGGGCTACCGAAGGGCACATAACTTATAATGAAAAGTTGAATATAGTAATGACCAGTCGCGATTGTACATAGTTAATGTAGCCGATTTCAATTAGCAAAAAGACCAGGCAAAAATCCAAAAGTGGAAAAACTGTTCCAATGCTGCTGGTAAGAGGCTAATCCGACGTATTTTGTGACGAGAAATCGAATGGTGCAAACCGCGTTGCTCTCCGACCAATACTTTTGGCTGTAGCCACAAATGAATAATCAATGATGTCAAGATCACGTGCCCAGCAACGGCTCTTACTCCATGGAAACCAAGGAAATTTGAAAGTTTTCAACAGCTGGAGATGCCTGGCCCAATTGCGCATCCTTTGGCACCTTATTGATGTGGGTCAGTGTTCAATTGTACATTTTACAGCGGATTGTATCAAGTACCTTTTGTTTTTTTTATATACAAATGGTGTGGTTTTTCTACATGTAGATAAAGACATTGAGTTTGTCTTCGACTTAGAAGTAAGACATTTGTTGGGTGAGTTAAATGGGCTTGGCCCAAAGATTTGACGTCGTCTGGGCTACCGAAGGGCACATAACTTATAATGAAATGTTGAATATAGTAATGACCAGTCGCGATTGTACATAGTTAATGTACTCGATTTCAATTAGCAAAAAGACGAAGCAAAAATCCAAAAGTAGAAAAACTGTTCCAATGCTGCTGGTAAGACGTTAATCCGACGTATTTTGTGACGAGAAATCGAATGGTGCAAACCGCGTTGCTCTCCGACCAATACTTTTGGCTGTAGCCACAAATGAATAATTAATGATGTCAAGATCACGTGCCCAGCAACGGCTCTTAATCCATGGAAACCAAGGAAATTTGCAATTTTTCAACAGCTGGAGATGCCTGGCCCAATTGCTCATCGTTCGGCACCTTATTGATGTGGGTCAGTGTTCAATTGTACTTTTTACAGCGGACTGTGTCATGTACCTGGTGTTTTTTTTATATACAAATGGTGTGGTTTTTCTACATGTAGATAAAGACATTGAGTTTGTCTTCGACTTAGAAGTAAGACATTTGTTGGGTGAGTTAAATGGGCTTGACCCAAAGATTTGACGTCGTCTGGGCTACCGAAGGGCACATAACTTATAATGAAAAGTTGAATATAGTAATGACCAGTCGCGATTGTACATAGTTAATGTAGCCGATTTCAATTAGCAAAAAGACCAGGCAAAAATCCAAAAGTGGAAAAACTGTTCCAATGCTGCTGGTAAGAGGCTAATCCGACGTATTTTGTGACGAGAAATCGAATGGTGCAAACCGCGTTGCTCTCCGACCAATACTTTTGGCTGTAGCCACAAATGAATAATCAATGATGTCAAGATCACGTGCCCAGCAACGGCTCTTACTCCATGGAAACCAAGGAAATTTGAAAGTTTTCAACAGCTGGAGATGCTTGGCCCAATTGCGCATCCTTTGGCACCTTATTGATGTGGGTCAGTGTTCAATTGTACATTTTACAGCGGATTGTATCAAGTACCTTTTGTTTTTTTTATATACAAATGGTGTGGTTTTTCTACATGTAGATAAAGACATTGAGTTTGTCTTCGACTTAGAAGTAAGACATTTGTTGGGTGAGTTAAATGGGCTTGGCCCAAAGATTTGACGTCGTCTGGGCTACCGAAGGGCACATAACTTATAATGAAATGTTGAATATAGTAATGACCAGTCGCGATTGTACATAGTTAATGTAGCCGATTTCAATTCGCAAAAAGACCAGGCAAAAATCCAAAAGTAGAAAAACTGTTCCAATGCTGTTGGTAAGAGGCTAATCCGACGTATTTTGTGACGAGAAATCGAATGGTGCAAACCGCGTTGCTCTCCGACCAATACTTTTGGCTGTAGCCACAAGTGAATAATCAATGATGCCAAGATCACGTGCCCAGCAACGGCTCTTACTCCATGGAAACCAAGGAAATTTGCAATTTTTCAACAGCTGGAGATGCCTGGCCCAATTGCGCATCCTTTGGCACCTTATTGATGTGGGTCAGTGTTCAATTGTACTTTTTACAGCGGATTGTATCAAGTACCTTGTGTTTTTTTTATATACAAATGGTGTGGTTTTTCTACATGTAGATAAAGACATTGAGTTTGTCTTCGACTTAGAAGTAAGACATTTGCTGGGTGAGTTAAATGGGCTTGGCCCAAAGATTTGACGTCGTCTGGGCTACCGAAGGGCACATAACTTATAATGAAAAGTTGAATATAGTAATGACCAGTCGCGATTGTACATAGTTAATGTAGCCGATTTCAATTCGCAAAAAGACCAGGCAAAAATCCAAAAGTGGAAAAACTGTTCCAATGCTGCTGGTAAGAGGCTAATCCGACGTATTTTGTGACGAGAAATCGAATGGTGCAAACCGCGTTGCTCTCCGACCAATACTTTTGGCTGTAGCCACAAATGAATAATCAATGATGTCAAGATCACGTGCCCAGCAACGGCTCTTACTCCATGGAAACCAAGGAAATTTCCAATTTTTCAACAGCTGGAGATGCCTGGCCCAATTGCGCATCCTTTGGCACCTTATTGATGTGGGTCAGTGTTCAATTGTACTTTTTACAGCGGATTGTATCAAGTACCTTGTGTTTTTTTTATATACAAATGGTGTGGTTTTTCTACATGTAGATAAAGACATTGAGTTTGTCTTCGACTTAGAAGTAAGACATTTGCTGGGTGAGTTAAATGGGCTTGGCCCAAAGATTTGACGTCGTCTGGGCTACCGAAGGGCACATAACTTATAATGAAAAGTTGAATATAGTAATGACCAGTCGCGATTGTACATAGTTAATGTAGCCGATTTCAATTCGCAAAAAGACCAGGCAAAAATCCAAAAGTGGAAAAACTGTTCCAATGCTGCTGGTAAGAGGCTAATCCGACGTATTTTGTGACGAGAAATCGAATGGTGCAAACCGCGTTGCTCTCCGACCAATACTTTTGGCTGTAGCCACAAATGAATAATCAATGATGTCAAGATCACGTGCCCAGCAACGGCTCTTACTCCATGGAAACCAAGGAAATTTGCAATTTTTCAACAGCTGGAGATGCCTGGCCCAATTGCGCATCCTTTGGCACCTTATTGATGTGGGTCAGTGTTCAATTGTACTTTTTACAGCGGATTGTATCAAGTACCTTGTGTTTTTTTTATATACAAATGGTGTGGTTTTTCTACATGTAGATAAAGACATTGAGTTTGTCTTCGACTTAGAAGTAAGACATTTGTTGGGTGAGTTAAATGGGCTTGGCCCAAAGATTTGACGTCGTCTGGGCTACCGAAGGGCACATAACTTATAATGAAAAGTTGAATATAGTAATGACCAGTCGCGATTGTACATAGTTAATGTAGCCGATTTCAATTCGCAAAAAGACCAGGCAAAAATCCAAAAGTGGAAAAACTGTTCCAATGCTGCTGGTAAGAGGCTAATCCGACGTATTTTGTGACGAGAAATCGAATGGTGCAAACCGCGTTGCTCTCCGACCAATACTTTTGGCTGTAGCCACAAATGAATAATCAATGATGTCAAGATCACGTGCCCAGCAACGGCTCTTACTCCATGGAAACCAAAGAAATTTGCAATTTTTCAACAGCTGGAGATGCCTGGCCCAATTGCGCATCCTTTGGCACCTTATTGATGTGGGTCAGTGTTCAATTGTACTTTTTACAGCGGATTGTATCAAGTACCTTGTGTTTTTTTTATATACAAATGGTGTGGTTTTTCTACATGTAGATAAAGACATTGAGTTTGTCTTCGATTTAGAAGTAAGACATTTGCTGGGTGAGTTAAATGGGCTTGGCCCAAAGATTTGACGTCGTCTGGGCTACCGAAGGGCACATAACTTATAATGAAAAGTTGAATATAGTAATGACCAGTCGCGATTGTACATAGTTAATGTAGCCGATTTCAATTCGCAAAAAGACCAGGCAAAAATCCAAAAGTGGAAAAACTGTTCCAATGCTGCTGGTAAGAGGCTAATCCGACGTATTTTGTGACGAGAAATCGAATGGTGCAAACCGCGTTGCTCTCCGACCAATACTTTTGGCTGTAGCCACAAATGAATAATCAATGATGTCAAGATCACGTGCCCAGCAACGGCTCTTACTCCATGGAAACCAAGGAAATTTGCAATTTTTCAACAGCTGGAGATGCCTGGCCCAATTGCGCATCCTTTGGCACCTTATTGATGTGGGTCAGTGTTCAATTGTACTTTTTACAGCGGATTGTATCAAGTACCTTGTGTTTTTTTTATATACAAATGGTGTGGTTTTTCTACATGTAGATAAAGACATTGAGTTTGTCTTCGACTTAGAAGTAAGACATTTGCTGGGTGAGTTAAATGGGCTTGGCCCAAAGATTTGACGTCGTCTGGGCTACCGAAGGGCACATAACTTATAATGAAAAGTTGAATATAGTAATGACCAGTCGCGATTGTACATAGTTAATGCAGCCGATTTCAATAAGCGAAAAGACCAGGCAAAAATCCAAAAGTGGAAAAACTGTTCCAATGCTGCTGGTAAGAAGCTAATCCGACGTATTTTGTGACGAGAAATCGAATGGTGCAAACCGTGTTGCTCTCCGACCAATACTTTTGGCTGTAGCCACAAATGAATAATCAATGATGTCAAGATCACGTGCCCAGCAACGGCTCTTACTCCATGGAAACCAAAGAAATTTGCAATTTTTCAACAGCTGGAGATGCCTGGCCCTATTGCGCATCCTTTGGTACCTTATTGATGTGGGTCAGTGTTCAATTGTACTTTTTACAGCGGATTGTATCAAGTACCTTTTGTTTTTTTTATATACAAATGGTGTGGTTTTTCTACATGTAGATAAAGACATTGAGTTTGTCTTCGACTTAGAAGTAAGACATTTGCTGGGTGAGTTAAATGGGCTTGGCCCAAAGATTTGACGTCGTCTGGGCTACCGAAGGGCACATAACTTATAATGAAAAGTTGAATATAGTAATGACCAGTCGCGATTGTACATAGTTAATGTAGCCGATTTCAATTCGCAAAAAGACCAGGCAAAAATCCAAAAGTAGAATAACTGTTCCAATGCTGCTGGTAAGAGGCTAATCCGACGTATTTTGTGACGAGAAATCGAATGGTGCAAACCGCGTTGCTCTCCGACCAATACTTTTGGCTGTAGCCACAAATGAATAATCAATGATGTCAAGATCACGTGCCCAGCAACGGCTCTTACTCCATGGAAACCAAGGAAATTTGCAATTTTTCAACAGCTGGAGATGCCTGGCCCAATTGCGCATCGTTCGGCACCTTATTGATGTGGGTCAGTGTTCAATTGTACTTTTTACAGCGGACTGTGTCATGTACCTGGTGTTTTTTTTATATACAAATGGTGTGGTTTTTCTACATGTAGATAAAGACATTGAGTTTGTCTTCGACTTAGAAGTAAGACATTTGTTGGGTGAGTTAAATGGGCTTGACCCAAAGATTTGACGTCGTCTGGGCTACCGAAGGGCACATAACTTATAATGAAAAGTTGAATATAGTAATGACCAGTCGCGATTGTACATAGTTAATGTAGCCGATTTCAATTAGCAAAAAGACCAGGCAAAAATCCAAAAGTGGAAAAACTGTTCCAATGCTGCTGGTAAGAGGCTAATCCGACGTATTTTGTGACGAGAAATCGAATGGTGCAAACCGCGTTGCTCTCCGACCAATACTTTTGGCTGTAGCCACAAATGAATAATCAATGATGTCAAGATCACGTGCCCAGCAACGGCTCTTACTCCATGGAAACCAAGGAAATTTGAAAGTTTTCAACAGCTGGAGATGCCTGGCCCAATTGCGCATCCTTTGGCACCTTATTGATGTGGGTCAGTGTTCAATTGTACATTTTACAGCGGATTGTATCAAGTACCTTTTGTTTTTTTTATATACAAATGGTGTGGTTTTTCTACATGTAGATAAAGACATTGAGTTTGTCTTCGACTTAGAAGTAAGACATTTGTTGGGTGAGTTAAATGGGCTTGGCCCAAAGATTTGACGTCGTCTGGGCTACCGAAGGGCACATAACTTATAATGAAATGTTGAATATAGTAATGACCAGTCGCGATTGTACATAGTTAATGTAGCCGATTTCAATTCGCAAAAAGACCAGGCAAAAATCCGAAAGTAGAAAAACTGTTCCAATGCTGTTGGTAAGAGGCTAATCCGACGTATTTTGTGACGAGAAATCGAATGGTGCAAACCGCGTTGCTCTCCGACCAATACTTTTGGCTGTAGCCACAAATGAATAATCAATGATGTCAAGATCACGTGCCCAGCAACGCTCTTAATCCATGGAAACCAAGGAAATTTGAAAGTTTTCAACAGCTGGAGATGCCTGGCCCAATTGCGCATCGTTCGGCACCTTATTGATGTGGGTCAGTGTTCAATTGTACTTTTTACAGCGGACTGTGTCATGTACCTTGTGTTTTTTTTATATACAAATGGTGTGGTTTTTCTACATGTAGATAAAGACATTGAGTTTGTCTTCGACTTAGAAGTAAGACATTTGTTGGGTGAGTTAAATGGGCTTGACCCAAAGATTTGACGTCGTCTGGGCTACCGAAGGGCACATAACTTATAATGAAAAGTTGAATATAGTAATGACCAGTCGCGATTGTACATAGTTAATGTAGCCGATTTCAATTAGCAAAAAGACCAGGCAAAAATCCAAAAGTGGAAAAACTGTTCCAATGCTGCTGGTAAGAGGCTAATCCGACGTATTTTGTGACGAGAAATCGAATGGTGCAAACCGCGTTGCTCTCCGACCAATACTTTTGGCTGTAGCCACAAATGAATAATCAATGATGTCAAGATCACGTGCCCAGCAACGGCTCTTACTCCATGGAAACCAAGGAAATTTGAAAGTTTTCAACAGCTGGAGATGCCTGGCCCAATTGCGCATCCTTTGGCACCTTATTGATGTGGGTCAGTGTTCAATTGTACATTTTACAGCGGATTGTATCAAGTACCTTTTGTTTTTTTTATATACAAATGGTGTGGTTTTTCTACATGTAGATAAAGACATTGAGTTTGTCTTCGACTTAGAAGTAAGACATTTGTTGGGTGAGTTAAATGGGCTTGGCCCAAAGATTTGACGTCGTCTGGGCTACCGAAGGGCACATAACTTATAATAAAATGTTGAATATAGTAATGACCAGTCGCGATTGTACATAGTTAATGTAGCCGATTTCAATTCGCAAAAAGACCAGGCAAAAATCCGAAAGTAGAAAAACTGTTCCAATGCTGTTGGTAAGAGGCTAATCCGACGTATTTTGTGACGAGAAATCGAATGGTGCAAACCGCGTTGCTCTCCGACCAATACTTTTGGCTGTAGCCACAAATGAATAATCAATGATGTCAAGATCACGTGCCCAGCAACGGCTCTTAATCCATGGAAACCAAGGAAATTTGAAAGTTTTCAACAGCTGGAGATGCCTGGCCCAATTGCGCATCCTTTGGCACCTTATTGATGTGGGTCAGTGTTCAATTGTACTTTTTACAGCGGATTGTATCAAGTACCTTGTGTTTTTTTTATATACAAATGGTGTGGTTTTTCTACATGTAGATAAAGACATTGAGTTTGTCTTCGACTTAGAAGTAAGACATTTGCTGGGTGAGTTAAATGGGCTTGGCCCAAAGATTTGACGTCGTCTGGGCTACCGTAGGGCACATAACTTATAATGAAATGTTGAATATAGTAATGACCAGTCGCGATTGTACATAGTTAATGTAGCCGATTTCAATTAGCAAAATGACCAGGCAAAAATCCAAAAGTGGAAAAACTGTTCCAATGCTGCTGGTAAGAGGCTAATCCGACGTATTTTGTGACGAGAAATCGAATGGTGCAAACCGCGTTGCTCTCCGACCAATACTTTTGGCTGTAGCCACAAATGAATAATCAATGATGTCAAGATCACGTGCCCAGCAACGGCTCTTACTCCATGGAAACCAAGGAAATTTGCAATTTTTCAACAGCTGGAGATGCCTGGCCCAATTGCGCATCCTTTGGCACCTTATTGATGTGGGTCAGTGTTCAATTGTACTTTTTACAGCGGATTGTATCAAGTACCTTGTGTTTTTTTTATATACAAATGGTGTGGTTTTTCTACATGTAGATAAAGACATTGAGTTTGTCTTCGACTTAGAAGTAAGACATTTGCTGGGTGAGTTAAATGGGCTTGGCCCAAAGATTTGACGTCGTCTGGGCTACCGAAGGGCACATAACTTATAATGAAAAGTTGAATATAGTAATGACCAGTCGCGATTGTACATAGTTAATGTAGCCGATTTCAATTCGCAAAAAGACCAGGCAAAAATCCAAAAGTGGAAAAACTGTTCCAATGCTGCTGGTAAGAGGCTAATCCGACGTATTTTGTGACGAGAAATCGAATGGTGCAAACCGCGTTGCTCTCCGACCAATACTTTTGGCTGTAGCCACAAATGAATAATCAATGATGTCAAGATCACGTGCCCAGCAACGGCTCTTACTCCATGGAAACCAAGGAAATTTGCAATTTTTCAACAGCTGGAGATGCCTGGCCCAATTGCGCATCCTTTGGCACCTTATTGATGTGGGTCAGTGTTCAATTGTACTTTTTACAGCGGATTGTATCAAGTACCTTGTGTTTTTTTTATATACAAATGGTGTGGTTTTTCTACATGTAGATAAAGACATTGAGTTTGTCTTCGACTTAGAAGTAAGACATTTGCTGGGTGAGTTAAATGGGCTTGGCCCAAAGATTTGACGTCGTCTGGGCTACCGAAGGGCACATAACTTATAATGAAAAGTTGAATATAGTAATGACCAGTCGCGATTGTACATAGTTAATGTAGCCGATTTCAATTCGCAAAAAGACCAGGCAAAAATCCAAAAGTGGAAAAACTGTTCCAATGCTGCTGGTAAGAGGCTAATCCGACGTATTTTGTGACGAGAAATCGAATGGTGCAAACCGCGTTGCTCTCCGACCAATACTTTTGGCTGTAGCCACAAATGAATAATCAATGATGTCAAGATCACGTGCCCAGCAACGGCTCTTACTCCATGGAAACCAAAGAAATTTGCAATTTTTCAACAGCTGGAGATGCCTGGCCCAATTGCGCATCCTTTGGCACCTTATTGATGTGGGTCAGTGTTCAATTGTACTTTTTACAGCGGATTGTATCAAGTACCTTGTGTTTTTTTTATATACAAATGGTGTGGTTTTTCTACATGTAGATAAAGACATTGAGTTTGTCTTCGACTTAGAAGTAAGACATTTGTTGGGTGAGTTAAATGGGCTTGGCCCAAAGATTTGACGTCGTCTGGGCTACCGAAGGGCACATAACTTATAATGAAAAGTTGAATATAGTAATGACCAGTCGCGATTGTACATAGTTAATGTAGCCGATTTCAATTCGCAAAAAGACCAGGCAAAAATCCAAAAGTGGAAAAACTGTTCCAATGCTGCTGGTAAGAGGCTAATCCGACGTATTTTGTGACGAGAAATCGAATGGTGCAAACCGCGTTGCTCTCCGACCAATACTTTTGGCTGTAGCCACAAATGAATAATCAATGATGTCAAGATCACGTGCCCAGCAACGGCTCTTACTCCATGGAAACCAAAGAAATTTGCAATTTTTCAACAGCTGGAGATGCCTGGCCCAATTGCGCATCCTTTGGCACCTTATTGATGTGGGTCAGTGTTCAATTGTACTTTTTACAGCGGATTGTATCAAGTACCTTGTGTTTTTTTTATATACAAATGGTGTGGTTTTTCTACATGTAGATAAAGACATTGAGTTTGTCTTCGACTTAGAAGTAAGACATTTGCTGGGTGAGTTAAATGGGCTTGGCCCAAAGATTTGACGTCGTCTGGGCTACCGAAGGGCACATAACTTATAATGAAACGTTGAATATAGTAATGACCAGTCGCGATTGTACATAGTTAGTGCAGCCGATTTCAATAAGCGAAAAGACCAGGCAAAAATCCAAAAGTGGAAAAACTGTTCCAATGCTGCTGGTAAGAGGCTAATCCGACGTATTTTGTGACGAGAAATCGAATGGTGCAAACCGTGTTGCTCTCCGACCAATACTTTTGGCTGTAGCCACAAATGAATAATCAATGATGTCAAGATCACGTGCCCAGCAACGGCTCTTACTCCATGGAAACCAAAGAAATTTGCAATTTTTCAACAGCTGGAGATGCCTGGCCCTATTGCGCATCCTTTGGTACCTTATTGATGTGGGTCAGTGTTCAATTGTACTTTTTACAGCGGATTGTATCAAGTACCTTTTGTTTTTTTTATACACAAATGGTGTGGTTTTTCTACATGTAGATAAAGACATTGAGTTTGTCTTCGACTTAGAAGTAAGACATTTGCTGGGTGAGTTAAATGGGCTTGGCCCAAAGATTTGACGTCGTCTGGGCTACCGAAGGGCACATAACTTATAATGAAAAGTTGAATATAGTAATGACCAGTCGCGATTGTACATAGTTAATGTAGCCGATTTCAATTCGCAAAAAGACCAGGCAAAAATCCAAAAGTGGAAAAACTGTTCCAATGCTGCTGGTAAGAGGCTAATCCGACGTATTTTGTGACGAGAAATCGAATGGTGCAAACCGCGTTGCTCTCCGACCAATACTTTTGGCTGTAGCCACAAATGAATAATCAATGATGTCAAGATCACGTGCCCAGCAACGGCTCTTACTCCATGGAAACCAAAGAAATTTGCAATTTTTCAACAGCTGGAGATGCCTGGCCCAATTGCGCATCCTTTGGCACCTTATTGATGTGGGTCAGTGTTCAATTGTACTTTTTACAGCGGATTGTATCAAGTACCTTGTGTTTTTTTTATATACAAATGGTGTGGTTTTTCTACATGTAGATAAAGACATTGAGTTTGTCTTCGACTTAGAAGTAAGACATTTGTTGGGTGAGTTAAATGGGCTTGGCCCAAAGATTTGACGTCGTCTGGGCTACCGAAGGGCACATAACTTATAATGAAAAGTTGAATATAGTAATGACCAGTCGCGATTGTACATAGTTAATGTAGCCGATTTCAATTCGCAAAAAGACCAGGCAAAAATCCAAAAGTGGAAAAACTGTTCCAATGCTGCTGGTAAGAGGCTAATCCGACGTATTTTGTGACGAGAAATCGAATGGTGCAAACCGCGTTGCTCTCCGACCAATACTTTTGGCTGTAGCCACAAATGAATAATCAATGATGTCAAGATCACGTGCCCAGCAACGGCTCTTACTCCATGGAAACCAAGGAAATTTGCAATTTTTCAACAGCTGGAGATGCCTGGCCCAATTGCGCATCCTTTGGCACCTTATTGATGTGGGTCAGTGTTCAATTGTACTTTTTACAGCGGATTGTATCAAGTACCTTGTGTTTTTTTTATATACAAATGGTGTGGTTTTTCTACATGTAGATAAAGACATTGAGTTTGTCTTCGACTTAGAAGTAAGACATTTGCTGGGTGAGTTAAATGGGCTTGGCCCAAAGATTTGACGTCGTCTGGGCTACCGAAGGGCACATAACTTATAATGAAAAGTTGAATATAGTAATGACCAGTCGCGATTGTACATAGTTAATGCAGCCGAATTCAATAAGCGAAAAGACCAGGCAAAAATCCAAAAGTGGAAAAACTGTTCCAATGCTGCTGGTAAGAGGCTAATCCGACGTATTTTGTGACGAGAAATCGAATGGTGCAAACCGTGTTGCTCTCCGACCAATACTTTTGGCTGTAGCCACAAATGAATAATCAATGATATCAAGATCACGTGCCCAGCAACGGCTCTTACTCCATGGAAACCAAAGAAATTTGCAATTTTTCAACAGCTGGAGATGCCTGGCCCTATTGCGCATCCTTTGGTACCTTATTGATGTGGGTCAGTGTTCAATTGTACTTTTTACAGCGGATTGTATCAAGTACCTTTTGTTTTTTTTATATACAAATGGTGTGGTTTTTCTACATGTAGATAAAGACATTGAGTTTGTCTTCGACTTAGAAGTAAGACATTTGCTGGGTGAGTTAAATGGGCTTGGCCCAAAGATTTGACGTCGTCTGGGCTACCGAAGGGCACATAACTTATAATGAAAAGTTGAATATAGTAATGACCAGTCGCGATTGTACATAGTTAATGTAGCCGATTTCAATTCGCAAAAAGACCAGGCAAAAATCCAAAAGTGGAAAAACTGTTCCAATGCTGCTGGTAAGAGGCTAATCCGACGTATTTTGTGACGAGAAATCGAATGGTGCAAACCGCGTTGCTCTCCGACCAATACTTTTGGCTGTAGCCACAAATGAATAATCAATGATGTCAAGATCACGTGCCCAGCAACGGCTGTTACTCCATGGAAACCAAAGAAATTTGCAATTTTTCAACAGCTGGAGATGCCTGGCCCAATTGCGCATCCTTTGGCACCTTATTGATGTGGGTCAGTGTTCAATTGTACTTTTTACAGCGGATTGTATCAAGTACCTTGTGTTTTTTTTATATACAAATGGTGTGGTTTTTCTACATGTAGATAAAGACATTGAGTTTGTCTTCGACTTAGAAGTAAGACATTTGTTGGGTGAGTTAAATGGGCTTGGCCCAAAGATTTGACGTCGTCTGGGCTACCGAAGGGCACATAACTTATAATGAAAAGTTGAATATAGTAATGACCAGTCGCGATTGTACATAGTTAATGTAGCCGATTTCAATTCGCAAAAAGACCAGGCAAAAATCCAAAAGTGGAAAAACTGTTCCAATGCTGCTGGTAAGAGGCTAATCCGACGTATTTTGTGACGAGAAATCGAATGGTGCAAACCGCGTTGCTCTCCGACCAATACTTTTGGCTGTAGCCACAAATGAATAATCAATGATGTCAAGATCACGTGCCCAGCAACGGCTCTTACTCCATGGAAACCAAAGAAATTTGCAATTTTTCAACAGCTGGAGATGCCTGGCCCAATTGCGCATCCTTTGGCACCTTATTGATGTGGGTCAGTGTTCAATTGTACTTTTTACAGCGGATTGTATCAAGTACCTTGTGTTTTTTTTATATACAAATGGTGTGGTTTTTCTACATGTAGATAAAGACATTGAGTTTGTCTTCGACTTAGAAGTAAGACATTTGCTGGGTGAGTTAAATGGGCTTGGCCCAAAGATTTGACGTCGTCTGGGCTACCGAAGGGCACATAACTTATAATGAAAAGTTGAATATAGTAATGACCAGTCGCGATTGTACATAGTTAATGCAGCCGATTTCAATAAGCGAAAAGACCAGGCAAAAATCCAAAAGTGGAAAAACTGTTCCAATGCTGCTGGTAAGAGGCTAATCCGACGTATTTTGTGACGAGAAATCGAATGGTGCAAACCGTGTTGCTCTCCGACCAATACTTTTGGCTGTAGCCACAAATGAATAATCAATGATGTCAAGATCACGTGCCCAGCAACGGCTCTTACTCCATGGAAACCAAAGAAATTTGCAATTTTTCAACAGCTGGAGATGCCTGGCCCTATTGCGCATCCTTTGGTACCTTATTGATGTGGGTCAGTGTTCAATTGTACTTTTTACAGCGGATTGTATCAAGTACCTTTTGTTTTTTTTATATACAAATGGTGTGGTTTTTCTACATGTAGATAAAGACATTGAGTTTGTCTTCGACTTAGAAGTAAGACATTTGCTGGGTGAGTTAAATGGGCTTGACCCAAAGATTTGACGTCGTCTGGGCTACCGAAGGGCACATAACTTATAATGAAAAGTTGAATATAGTAATGACCAGTCGCGATTGTACATAGTTAATGTAGCCGATTTCAATTCGCAAAAAGACGAGGCAAAAATCCAAAAGTGGAAAAACTGTTCCAATGCTGCTGGTAAGAGGCTAATCCGACGTATTTTGTGACGAGAAATCGAATGGTGCAAACCGCGTTGCTCTCCGACCAATACTTTTGGCTGTAGCCACAAATGAATAATCAATGATGTCAAGATCACGTGCCCAGCAACGGCTCTTACTCCATGGAAACCAAAGAAATTTGCAATTTTTCAACAGCTGGAGATGCCTGGCCCAATTGCGCATCCTTTGGCACCTTATTGATGTGGGTCAGTGTTCAATTGTACTTTTTACAGCGGATTGTATCAAGTACCTTGTGTTTTTTTTATATACAAATGGTGTGGTTTTTCTACATGTAGATAAAGACATTGAGTTTGTCTTCGACTTAGAAGTAAGACATTTGTTGGGTGAGTTAAATGGGCTTGGCCCAAAGATTTGACGTCGTCTGGGCTACCGAAGGGCACATAACTTATAATGAAAAGTTGAATATAGTAATGACCAGTCGCGATTGTACATAGTTAATGTAGCCGATTTCAATTCGCAAAAAGACCAGGCAAAAATCCAAAAGTGGAAAAACTGTTCCAATGCTGCTGGTAAGAGGCTAATCCGACGTATTTTGTGACGAGAAATCGAATGGTGCAAACCGCGTTGCTCTCCGACCAATACTTTTGGCTGTAGCCACAAATGAATAATCAATGATGTCAAGATCACGTGCCCAGCAACGGCTCTTACTCCATGGAAACCAAAGAACTTTGCAATTTTTCAACAGCTGGAGATGCCTGGCCCAATTGCGCATCCTTTGGCACCTTATTGATGTGGGTCAGTGTTCAATTGTACTTTTTACAGCGGATTGTATCAAGTACCTTGTGTTTTTTTTATATACAAATGGTGTGGTTTTTCTACATGTAGATAAAGACATTGAGTTTGTCTTCGACTTAGAAGTAAGACATTTGCTGGGTGAGTTAAATGGGCTTGGCCCAAAGATTTGACGTCGTCTGGGCTACCGAAGGGCACATAACTTATAATGAAAAGTTGAATATAGTAATGACCAGTCGCGATTGTACATAGTTAATGTAGCCGATTTCAATTAGCAAAAAGACCAGGCAAAAATCCAAAAGTGGAAAAACTGTTCCAATGCTGCTGGTAAGAGGCTAATCCGACGTATTTTGTGACGAAAAATCGAATGGTGCAAACCGCGTTGCTCTCCGACCAATACTTTTGGCTGTAGCCACAAATGAATAATCAATGATGTCAAGATCACGTGCCCAGCAACGGCTCTTACTCCATGGAAACCATAGAAATTTGCAATTTTTCAACAGCTGGAGATGCCTGGCCCAATTGCGCATCTTTTGGCACCTTATTGATGTGGGTCAGTGTTCAATTGTACTTTTTACAGCGGACTGTATCAAGTACCTTGTGTTTTTTTATATACAAATGGTGTGGTTTTTCTACATGTAGATAAAGACATTGAGTTTGTCCTCGACTTAGAAGTAAGACATTTGCTGGGTGAGTTAAATGGGCTTGGCCCAAAGATTTGACGTCGTCTGGGCTACCGAAGGGCACATAACTTATAATGAAATGTTGAATATAGTAATGACCAGTCGCGATTGTACATAGTTAATGTAGCCGATTTCAATTAGCAAAAAGACCAGGCAAAAATCCAAAAGTGGAAAAACTGTTCCAATGCTGTTGCTAAGAGGCTAATCCGACGTATTTTGTGACGAGAAATCGAATGGTGCAAACCGCGTTGCTCTCCGACCAATACTTTTGGCTGTAGCCACAAATGAATAATCAATGATGTCAAGATCATGTGCCCAGCAACGGCTCTTACTCCATGGAAACCAAGGAAATTTGCAATTTTTCAACAGCTGGAGATGCCTGGCCCAATTGCGCATCCTTTGGCACCTTATTGATGTGGGTCAGTGTTCAATTGTACTTTTTACAGCGGATTGTATCAAGTACCTTTTGTTTTTTTTATATACAAATGGTGTGGTTTTTCTACATGTAGATAAAGACATTGAGTTTGTCTTCGACTTAGAAGTAAGACATTTGTTGGGTGAGTTAAATGGGCTTGGCCCAAAGATTTGACGTCGTCTGGGCTACCGAAGGGCACATAACTTATAATGAAAAGTTGAATATAGTAATGACCAGTCGCGATTGTACATAGTTAATGTAGCCGATTTCAATTAGCAAAAAGACCAGGCAAAAATCCAAAAGTGGAAAAACTGTTCCAATGCTGCTGGTAAGAGGCTAAGCCGACGTGTTTTGTGACGAGAAATCGAATGGTGCAAACCGCGTTGCTCTCCGACCAATACTTTTGGCTGTAGCCACAAATGAATAATCAATGATGTCAAGATCACGTGCCCAGCAACGGCTCTTACTCCATGGAAACCATAGAAATTTGCAATTTTTCAACAGCTGGAGATGCCTGGCCCAATTGCGCATCTTTTGGCACCTTATTGATGTGGGTCAGTGTTCAATTGTACTTTTTACAGCGGACTGTATCAAGTACCTTGTGTTTTTTTATATACAAATGGTGTGATTTTTCTACATGTAGATAAAGACATTGAGTTTGTCTTCGACTTAGAAGTAAGACATTTGCTGGGTGAGTTAAATGGGCTTGGCCCAAAGATTTGACGTCGTCTGGGCTACCGAAGGGCACATAACTTATAATGAAATGTTGAATATAGTAATGAGCAGTCGCGATTGTACATAGTTAATGTAGCCGATTTCAATTAGCAAAATGACCAGGCAAAAATCCAAAAGTGGAAAAACTGTTCCAATGCTGCTGGTAAGAGGCTAATCCGACGTATTTTGTGACGAGAAATCGAATGGTGCAAACCGCGTTGCTCTCCGACCAATACTTTTGGCTGTAGCCACAAGTGAATAATCAATGATGTCAAGATCACGTGCCCAGCAACGGCTCTTACTCCATGGAAACCATAGAAATTTGCAATTTTTCAACAGCTGGAGATGCCTGGCCCAATTGCGCATCCTTTGGCACCTTATTGATGTGGGTCAGTGTTCAATTGTACTTTTTACAGCGGATTGTATCAAGTACTTTGTGTTTTTTTTATATACAAATGGTGTGGTTTTTCTACATGTAGATAAAGACATTGAGTTTGTCTTCGACTTAGAAGTAAGACATTTGTTGGGTGAGTTAAATGGGCTTGGCCCAAAGATTTGACGTCGTCTGGGCTACCGAAGGGCACATAACTTATAATGAAAAGTTGAATATAGTAATGACCAGTCGCGATTGTACATAGTTAATGTAGCCGATTTCAATTCGCAAAAAGACCAGGCAAAAATCCAAAAGTGGAAAAACTGTTCCAATGCTGCTGGTAGGAGGCTAATCCGACGTATTTTGTGACGAGAAATCGAATGGTGCAAACCGCGTTGCTCTCCGACCAATACTTTTGGCTGTAGCCACAAATGAATAATCAATGATGTCAAGATCACGTGCCCAGCAACGGCTCTTACTCCATGGAAACCAAGGAAATTTGCAATTTTTCAACAGCTGGAGATGCCTGGCCCAATTGCGCATCCTTTGGCACCTTATTGATGTGGGTCAGTGTTCAATTGTACTTTTTACAGCGGATTGTATCAAGTACCTTGTGTTTTTTTTATATACAAATGGTGTGGTTTTTCTACATGTAGATAAAGACATTGAGTTTGTCTTCGACTTAGAAGTAAGACATTTGTTGGGTGAGTTAAATGGGCTTGGCCCAAAGATTTGACGTCGTCTGGGCTACCGAAGGGCACATAACTTATAATGAAAAGTTGAATATAGTAATGACCAGTCGCGATTGTACATAGTTAATTGCAGCCGATTTCAATGAGCAAAAAGACCAGGCAAAAATCCAAAAGTTGAAAAACTGTTCCAATGCTGCTGGTAAGAGGCTAATCCGACGTATTTTGTGACGAGAAATCGAATGGTGCAAACCGCGTTGCTCTCCGACCAATACTTTTGGCTGTAGCCACAAATGAATAATCAATGATGTCAAGATCACGTGCCCAGCAACGGCTCTTACTCCATGGAAACCAAGGAAATTTGCAATTTTTCAACAGCTGGAGATGCCTGGCCCAATTGCGCATCCTTTGGCACCTTATTGATGTGGGTCAGTGTTCAATTGTACTTTTTACAGCGGATTGTATCAAGTACCTTGTGTTTTTTTTTATATACAAATGGTGTGGTTTTTCTACATGTAGATAAAGACATTGAGTTTGTCTTCGACTTAGAAGTAAGACATTTGCTGGGTGAGTTAAATGGGCTTGGCCCAAAGATTTGACGTCGTCTGGGCTACCGAAGGGCACATAACTTATAATGAAAAGTTGAATATAGTAATGACCAGTCGCGATTGTACATAGTTAATGTAGCCGATTTCAATTCGCAAAAAGACCAGGCAAAAATCCAAAAGTGGAAAAAACTGTTCCAATGCTGCTGGTAAGAGGCTAATCCGACGTGTTTTGTGACGAGAAATCGAATGGTGCAAACCGCGTTGCTCTCCGACCAATACTTTTGGCTGTAGCCACAAATGAATAATCAATGATGTCAAGATCACGTGCCCAGCAACGGCTCTTACTCCATGGAAACCAAGGAAATTTGAAAGTTTTCAACAGCTGGAGATGCCTGGCCCAATTGCGCATCCTTTGGCACCTTATTGATGTGGGTCAGTGTTCAATTGTACTTTTTACAGCGGATTGTATCAAGTACCTTGTGTTTTTTTTATATACAAATGGTGTGGTTTTTCTACATGTAGATAAAGACATTGAGTTTGTCTTCGACTTAGAAGTAAGACATTTGCTGGGTGAGTTAAATGGGCTTGGCCCAAAGATTTGACGTCGTCTGGGCTGCCGAAGGGCACATAACTTATAATGAAAAGTTGAATATAGTAATGACCAGTCGCGATTGTACATAGTTAATGTAGCCGATTTTAATTAGCAAAAAGACCAGGCAAAAATCCAAAAGTGGAAAAACTGTTCCAATGCTGCTGGTAAGAGGCTAATCCGACGTATTTTGTGACGAGAAATCGAATGGTGCAAACCGCGTTGCTCTCCGACCAATACTTTTGGCTGTAGCCACAAATGAATAATCAATGATGTCAAGATCACGTGCCCAGCAACGGCTCTTACTCCATGGAAACCAAGGAAATTTGCAATTTTTCAACAGCTGGAGATGCCTGGCCCAATTGCGCATCCTTTGGCACCTTATTGATGTGGGTCAGTGTTCAATTGTACTTTTTACAGCGGATTGTATCAAGTACCTTGTGTTTTTTTTATATACAAATGGTGTGGTTTTTCTACATGTAGATAAAAACATTGAGTTTGTCTTCGACTTAGAAGTAAGACATTTGCTGGGTGAGTTAAATGGGCTTGGCCCAAAGATTTGACGTCGTCTGGGCTACCGAAGGGCACATAACTTATAATGAAAAGTTGAATATAGTAATGACCAGTCGCGATTGTACATAGTTAATGTAGCCGATTTCAATTCGCAAAAAGACCAGGCAAAAATCCAAAAGTGGAAAAACTGTTCCAATGCTGCTGGTAAGAGGCTAATCCGACGTGTTTTGTGACGAGAAATCGAATGGTGCAAACCGCGTTGCTCTCCGACCAATACTTTTGGCTGTAGCCACAAATGAATAATCAATGATGTCAAGATCACGTGCCCAGCAACGGCTCTTACTCCATGGAAACCAAGGAAATTTGAAAGTTTTCAACAGCTGGAGATGCCTGGCCCAATTGCGCATCCTTTGGCACCTTATTGATGTGGGTCAGTGTTCAATTGTACTTTTTACAGCGGATTGTATCAAGTACCTTGTGTTTTTTTTATATACAAATGGTGTGGTTTTTCTACATGTAGATAAAGACATTGAGTTTGTCTTCGACTTAGAAGTAAGACATTTGCTGGGTGAGTTAAATGGGCTTGGCCCAAAGATTTGACGTCGTCTGGGCTGCCGAAGGGCACATAACTTATAATGAAAAGTTGAATATAGTAATGACCAGTCGCGATTGTACATAGTTAATGTAGCCGATTTTAATTAGCAAAAAGACCAGGCAAAAATCCAAAAGTGGAAAAACTGTTCCAATGCTGCTGGTAAGAGGCTAATCCGACGTATTTTGTGACGAGAAATCGAATGGTGCAAACCGCGTTGCTCTCCGACCAATACTTTTGGCTGTAGCCACAAATGAATAATCAATGATGTCAAGATCACGTGCCCAGCAACGGCTCTTACTCCATGGAAACCAAGGAAATTTGCAATTTTTCAACAGCTGGAGATGCCTGGCCCTATTGCGCATCCTTTGGCACCTTATTGATGTGGGTCAGTGTTCAATTGTACTTTTTACAGCGGATTGTATCAAGTACCTTGTGTTTTTTTTATAAACAAATGGCGTGGTTTTTCTACATGTAGATAAAGACATTGAGTTTGTCTTCGACTTAGAAGTAAGACATTTGTTGGGTGAGTTAAATGGGCTTGGCCCAAAGATTTGACGTCGTCTGGGCTACCGAAGGGCACATAACTTATAATGAAAAGTTGAATATAGTAATGACCAGTCGCGATTGTACATAGTTAATGTAGCCGATTTCAATTAGCAAAAAGACCAGGCAAAAATCCAAAAGTGGAAAAACTGTTCCAATGCTGCTGGTAGGAGGCTAATCCGACGTATTTTGTGACGAGAAATCGAATGGTGCAAACCGCGTTGCTCTCCGACCAATACTTTTGGCTGTAGCCACAAATGAATAATCAATGATGTCAAGATCACGTGCCCAGCAACGGCTCTTACTCCATGGAAACCAAGGAAATTTGCAATTTTTCAACAGCTGGAGATGCCTGGCCCTATTGCGCATCCTTTGGCACCTTATTGATGTGGGTCAGTGTTCAATTGTACTTTTTACAGCGGATTGTGTCAAGTACCTTGTGTTTTTTTTATATACAAATGGTGTGGCTTTTCTACATGTAGATAAAGACATTGAGTTTGTCTTCGACTTAGAAGTAAGACATTTGTTGGGTGAGTTAAATGGGCTTGGCCCAAAGATTTGACGTCGTCTGGGCTACCGAAGGGCACATAACTTATAATGAAAAGTTGAATATAGTAATGACCAGTCGCGATTGTACATAGTTAATGTAGCCGATTTCAATAAGCGAAAAGACCAGGCAAAAATCCAAAAGTGGAAAAACTGTTCCAATGCTGCTGGTAAGAGGCTAATCCGACGTATTTTGTGACGAGAAATCGAATGGTGCAAACCGCGTTGCTCTCCGACCAATACTTTTGGCTGTAGCCACAAATGAATAATCAATGATGTCAAGATCACGTGCCCAGCAACGGCTCTTACTCCATGGAAACCAAGGAAATTTGCAATTTTTCAACAGCTGGAGATGCCTGGCCCTATTGCGCATCCTTTGGCACCTTATTGATGTGGGTCAGTGTTCAATTGTACTTTTTACAGCGGATTGTATCAAGTACCTTGTGTTTTTTTTATATACAAATGGTGTGGTTTTTCTACATGTAGATAAAGACATTGAGTTTGTCTTCGACTTAGAAGTAAGACATTTGTTGGGTGAGTTAAATGGGCTTGGCCCAAAGATTTGACGTCGTCTGGGCTACCGAAGGGCACATAACTTATAATGAAAAGTTGAATATAGTAATGACCAGTCGCGATTGTACATAGTTAATGTAGCCGATTTCAATTCGCAAAAAGACCAGGCAAAAATCCAAAAGTGGAAAAACTGTTCCAATGCTGCTGGTAAGAGGCTAATCCGACGTATTTTGTGACGAGAAATCGAATGGTGCAAACCGCGTTGCTCTCCGACCAATACTTTTGGCTGTAGCCACAAATGAATAATCAATGATGTCAAGATCACGTGCCCAGCAACGGCTCTTACTCCATGGAAACCAAGGAAATTTGCAATTTTTCAACAGCTGGAGATGCCTGGCCCTATTGCGCATCCTTTGGCACCTTATTGATGTGGGTCAGTGTTCAATTGTACTTTTTACAGCGGATTGTATCAAGTACCTTTTGTTTTTTTTATATACAAATGGTGTGGTTTTTCTACATGTAGATAAAGACATTGAGTTTGTCTTCGACTTAGAAGTAAGACATTTGTTGGGTGAGTTAAATGGGCTTGGCCCAAAGATTTGACGTCGTCTGGGCTACCGAAGGGCACATAACTTATAATGAAAAATTGAATATAGTAATGACCAGTCGCGATTGTACATAGCTAATGTACCCGAATTCAATAAGCAAAAAGACCAGGCAAAAATCCAAAAGTGGAAAAACTGTTCCAATGCTGCTGGTAAGAGGCTAATCCGACGTATTTTGTGACGAGAAATCGAATGGTGCAAACCGCGTTGCTCTCCGACCAATACTTTTGGCTGTAGCCACAAGTGAATAATCAATGATGTCAAGATCACGTGCCCAGCAACGGCTCTTACTCCATGGAAACCAAGGAAATTTGCAATTTTTCAACAGCTGGAGATGCCTGGCCCAATTGCGCATCCTTTGGCACCTTATTGATGTGGGTCAGTGTTCAATTGTACTTTTTACAGCGGATTGTATCAAGTACCTTGTGTTTTTTTTTATATACAAATGGTGTGGTTTTTCTACATGTAGATAAAGACATTGAGTTTGTCTTCGACTTAGAAGTAAGACATTTGTTGGGTGAGTTAAATGGGCTTGGCCCAAAGATTTGACGTCGTCTGGGCTGCCGAAGGGCACATAACTTATAATGAAAAGTTGAATATAGTAATAGTCGCGATTGTACATAGTTAATGTAGCCGATTTCAATTCGCAAAAAGACCAGGCAAAAATCCAAAAGTGGAAAAACTGTTCCAATGCTGCTGGTAAGAGGCTAATCCGACGTATTTTGTGACGAGAAATCGAATGGTGCAAACCGCGTTGCTCTCCGACCAATACTTTTGGCTGTAGCCACAAATGAATAATCAATGATGTCAAGATCACGTGCCCAGCAACGGCTCTTACTCCATGGAAACCAAGGAAATTTGCAATTTTTCAACAGCTGGAGATGCCTGGCCCAATTGCGCATCCTTTGGCACCTTATTGATGTGGGTCAGTGTTCAATTGTACTTTTTACAGCGGATTGTATCAAGTACCTTTTGTTTTTTTTATATACAAATGGTGTGGTTTTTCTACATGTAGATAAAGGCATTGAGTTTGTCTTCGACTTAGAAGTAAGACATTTGTTGGGTGAGTTAAATGGGCTTGGCCCAAAGATTTGACGTCGTCTGGGCTACCGAAGGGCACATAACTTATAATGAAAAGTTGAATATAGTAATGACCAGTCGCGATTGTACATAGTTAATGTAGCCGATTTCAATTCGCAAAAAGACCAGGCAAAAATCCAAAAGTGGAAAAACTGTTCCAATGCTGCTGGTAAGAGGCTAATCCGACGTATTTTGTGACGAGAAATCGAATGGTGCAAACCGCGTTGCTCTCCGACCAATACTTTTGGCTGGAGCCACAAATGAATAATCAATGATGTCAAGATCACGTGCCCAGCAACGGCTCTTACTCCATGGAAACCAAGGAAATTTGCAATTTTTCAACAGCTGGAGATGCCTGGCCCAATTGCGCATCCTTTGGCACCTTATTGATGTGGGTCAGTGTTCAATTGTACTTTTTACAGCGGATTGTATCAAGTACCTTGTGTTTTTTTATATACAAATGGTGTGGTTTTTCTACATGTAGATAAAGACATTGAGTTTGTCTTCGACTTAGAAGTAAGACATTTGTTGGGTGAGTTAAATGGGCTTGGCCCAAAGATTTGACGTCGTCTGGGCTACCGAAGGGCACATAACTTATAATGAAAAGTTGAATATAGTAATGACCAGTCGCGATTGTACATAGTTAATGTAGCCGATTTCAATTAGCAAAAAGACCAGGCAAAAATCCAAAAGTGGAAAAACTGTTCCAATGCTGCTGGTAAGAGGCTAATCCGACGTATTTTGTGACGAGAAATCGAATGGTGCAAACCGCGTTGCTCTCCGACCAATACTTTTGGCTGTAGCCACAAATGAATAATCAATGATGTCAAGATCACGTGCCCAGCAACGGCTCTTACTCCATGGAAACCAAGGAAATTTGCAATTTTTCAACAGCTGGAGATGCCTGGCCCAATTGCGCATCCTTTGGCACCTTATTGATGTGGGTCAGTGTTCAATTGTACTTTTTACAGCGGATTGTATCAAGTACCTTGTGTTTTTTTATATACAAATGGTGTGGTTTTTCTACATGTAGATAAAGACATTGAGTTTGTCTTCGACTTAGAAGTAAGACATTTGCTGGGTGAGTTAAATGGGCTTGGCCCAAAGATTTGACGTCGTCTGGGCTACCGAAGGGCACATAACTTATAATGAAAAGTTGAATATAGTAATGACCAGTCGCGATTGTACATAGTTAATGTAGCCGATTTCAATTAGCAAAAAGACCAGGCAAAAATCCAAAAGTAGAAAAACTGTTCCAATGCTGCTGGTAAGAGGCTAATCCGACGTATTTTGTGACGAGAAATCGAATGGTGCAAACCGCGTTGCTCTCCGACCAATACTTTTGGCTGTAGCCACAAGTGAATAATCAATGATGTCAAGATCACGTGCCCAGCAACGGCTCTTACTCCATGGAAACCAAGGAAATTTGCAATTTTTCAACAGCTGGAGATGCCTGGCCCAATTGCGCATCCTTTGGCACCTTATTGATGTGGGTCAGTGTTCAATTGTACTTTTTACAGCGGATTGTATCAAGTACCTTGTGTTTTTTTTTATATACAAATGGTGTGGTTTTTCTACATGTAGATAAAGACATTGAGTTTGTCTTCGACTTAGAAGTAAGACATTTGTTGGGTGAGTTAAATGGGCTTGGCCCAAAGATTTGACGTCGTCTGGGCTGCCGAAGGGCACATAACTTATAATGAAAAGTTGAATATAGTAATAGTCGCGATTGTACATAGTTAATGTAGCCGATTTCAATTCGCAAAAAGACCAGGCAAAAATCCAAAAGTGGAAAAACTGTTCCAATGCTGCTGGTAAGAGGCTAATCCGACGTATTTTGTGACGAGAAATCGAATGGTGCAAACCGCGTTGCTCTCCGACCAATACTTTTGGCTGTAGCCACAAATGAATAATCAATGATGTCAAGATCACGTGCCCAGCAACGGCTCTTACTCCATGGAAACCAAGGAAATTTGCAATTTTTCAACAGCTGGAGATGCCTGGCCCAATTGCGCATCCTTTGGCACCTTATTGATGTGGGTCAGTGTTCAATTGTACTTTTTACAGCGGATTGTATCAAGTACCTTTTGTTTTTTTTATATACAAATGGTGTGGTTTTTCTACATGTAGATAAAGGCATTGAGTTTGTCTTCGACTTAGAAGTAAGACATTTGTTGGGTGAGTTAAATGGGCTTGGCCCAAAGATTTGACGTCGTCTGGGCTACCGAAGGGCACATAACTTATAATGAAAAGTTGAATATAGTAATGACCAGTCGCGATTGTACATAGTTAATGTAGCCGATTTCAATTCGCAAAAAGACCAGGCAAAAATCCAAAAGTGGAAAAACTGTTCCAATGCTGCTGGTAAGAGGCTAATCCGACGTATTTTGTGACGAGAAATCGAATGGTGCAAACCGCGTTGCTCTCCGACCAATACTTTTGGCTGGAGCCACAAATGAATAATCAATGATGTCAAGATCACGTGCCCAGCAACGGCTCTTACTCCATGGAAACCAAGGAAATTTGCAATTTTTCAACAGCTGGAGATGCCTGGCCCAATTGCGCATCCTTTGGCACCTTATTGATGTGGGTCAGTGTTCAATTGTACTTTTTACAGCGGATTGTATCAAGTACCTTGTGTTTTTTTATATACAAATGGTGTGGTTTTTCTACATGTAGATAAAGACATTGAGTTTGTCTTCGACTTAGAAGTAAGACATTTGTTGGGTGAGTTAAATGGGCTTGGCCCAAAGATTTGACGTCGTCTGGGCTACCGAAGGGCACATAACTTATAATGAAAAGTTGAATATAGTAATGACCAGTCGCGATTGTACATAGTTAATGTAGCCGATTTCAATTAGCAAAAAGACCAGGCAAAAATCCAAAAGTGGAAAAACTGTTCCAATGCTGCTGGTAAGAGGCTAATCCGACGTATTTTGTGACGAGAAATCGAATGGTGCAAACCGCGTTGCTCTCCGACCAATACTTTTGGCTGTAGCCACAAATGAATAATCAATGATGTCAAGATCACGTGCCCAGCAACGGCTCTTACTCCATGGAAACCAAGGAAATTTGCAATTTTTCAACAGCTGGAGATGCCTGGCCCAATTGCGCATCCTTTGGCACCTTATTGATGTGGGTCAGTGTTCAATTGTACTTTTTACAGCGGATTGTATCAAGTACCTTGTGTTTTTTTATATACAAATGGTGTGGTTTTTCTACATGTAGATAAAGACATTGAGTTTGTCTTCGACTTAGAAGTAAGACATTTGCTGGGTGAGTTAAATGGGCTTGGCCCAAAGATTTGACGTCGTCTGGGCTACCGAAGGGCACATAACTTATAATGAAAAGTTGAATATAGTAATGACCAGTCGCGATTGTACATAGTTAATGTAGCCGATTTCAATTAGCAAAAAGACCAGGCAAAAATCCAAAAGTAGAAAAACTGTTCCAATGCTGCTGGTAAGAGGCTAATCCGACGTATTTTGTGACGAGAAATCGAATGGTGCAAACCGCGTTGCTCTCCAACCAATACTTTTGGCTGTAGCCACAAATGAATAATCAATGATGTCAAGATCACGTGCCCAGCAACGGCTCTTACTCCATGGAAACCATAGAAATTTGCAATTTTTCAACAGCTGGAGATGCCTGGCCCAATTGCGCATCTTTTGGCACCTTATTGATGTGGGTCAGTGTTCAATTGTACTTTTTACAGCGGACTGTATCAAGTACCTTGTGTTTTTTTTATATACAAATGGTGTGGTTTTTCTACATGTAGATAAAGACATTGAGTTTGTCTTCGACTTAGAAGTAAGACATTTGCTGGGTGAGTTAAATGGGCTTGGCCCAAAGATTTGACGTCGTCTGGGCTACCGAAGGGCACATAACTTATAATGAAATGTTGAATATAGTAATGACCAGTCGCGATTGTACATAGTTAATGTAGCCGATTTCAATTAGCAAAATGACCAGGCAAAAATCCAAAAGTGGAAAAACTGTTCCACTGCTGCTGGTAAGAGGCTAATCCGACGTATTTTGTGACGAGAAATCGAATGGTGCAAACCGCGTTGCTCTCCGACCAATACTTTTGGCTGTAGCCACAAATGAATAATCAATGATGTCAAGATCACGTGCCCAGCAACGGCTCTTACTCCATGGAAACCAAGGAAATTTGCAATTTTTCAACAGCTGGAGATGCCTGGCCCAATTGCGCATCCTTTGGCACCTTATTGATGTGGGTCAGTGTTCAATTGTACTTTTTACAGCGGATTGTATCAAGTACCTTGTGTTTTTTTTATATACAAATGGTGTGGTTTTTCTACATGTAGATAAAGGCATTGAGTTTGTCTTCGACTTAGAAGTAAGACATTTGTTGGGTGAGTTAAATGGGCTTGGCCCAAAGATTTGACGTCGTCTGGGCTACCGAAGGGCACATAACTTATAATGAAAAGTTGAATATAGTAATGACCAGTCGCGATTGTACATAGTTAATGTAGCCGATTTCAATTAGCAAAAAGACCAGGCAAAAATCCAAAAGTAGAAAAACTGTTCCAATGCTGCTGGTAAGAGGCTAATCCGACGTATTTGACGAGAAATCGAATGGTGCAAACCGCGTTGCTCTTCAACCAATACTTTTGGCTGTAGCCACAAATGAATAATCAATGATGTCAAGATCACGTGCCCAGCAACGGCTCTTACTCCATGGAAACCAAGGAAATTTGCAATTTTTCAACAGCTGGAGATGCCTGGCCCAATTGCGCATCCTTTGGCACCTTATTGATGTGGGTCAGTGTTCAATTGTACTTTTTACAGCGGATTGTATCAAGTACCTTTTGTTTTTTTTATATACAAATGGTGTGGTTTTTCTACATGTAGATAAAGACATTGAGTTTGTCTTCGACTTAGAAGTAAGACATTTGTTGGGTGAGTTAAATGGGCTTGGCCCAAAGATTTGACGTCGTCTGGGCTACCGAAGGGCACATAACTTATAATGAAAAGTTGAATATAGTAATGACCAGTCGCGATTGTACATAGGTAATGTAGCCGATTTCAATTCGCAAAAAGACCAGGCAAAAATCCAAAAGTGGAAAAACTGTACCAATGCTGCTGGTAAGAGGCTAATCCGACGTATTTTGTGACGAGAAATCGAATGGTGCAAACCGCGTTGCTCTCCGACCAATACTTTTGGCTGTAGCCACAAATGAATAATCAATGATGTCAAGATCACGTGCCCAGCAACGGCTCTTACTCCATGGAAACCAAGGAAATTTGCAATTTTTCAACAGCTGGAGATGCCTGGCCCAATTGCGCATCCTTTGGCACCTTATTGATGTGGGTCAGTGTTCAATTGTACTTTTTACAGCGGATTGTATCAAGTACCTTGTGTTTTTTTTTATATACAAATGGTGTGGTTTTTCTACATGTAGATAAAGACATTGAGTTTGTCTTCGACTTAGAAGTAAGACATTTGCTGGGTAAGTTAAATGGGCTTGGCCCAAAGATTTGACGTCGTCTGGGCTACCGAAGGGCACATAACTTATAATGAAATGTTGAATATAGTAATGACCAGTCGCGATTGTACATAGTTAATGTAGCCGATTTCAATTAGCAAAATGACCAGGCAAAAATCCAAAAGTAGAAAAACTGTTCCAATGCAGCTGGCAAGAGGCTAATCCGACGTATTTTGTGACGAGAAATCGAATGGTGCAAACCGCGTTGCTCTCCGACCAATACTTTTGGCTGTAGCCACAAATGAATAATCAATGATGTCAAGATCACGTGCCCAGCAACGGCTCTTACTCCATGGAAACCAAGGAAATTTGCAATTTTTCAACAGCTGGAGATGCCTGGCCCAATTGCGCATCCTTTGGCACCTTATTGATGTGGGTCAGTGTTCAATTGTACTTTTTACAGCGGATTGTATCAAGTACCTTGTGTTTTTTTTTATATACAAATGGTGTGGTTTTTCTACATGTAGATAAAGACATTGAGTTTGTCTTCGACTTAGAAGTAAGACATTTGCTGGGTAAGTTAAATGGGCTTGGCCCAAAGATTTGACGTCGTCTGGGCTACCGAAGGGCACATAACTTATAATGAAAAGTTGAATATAGTAATGACCAGTCGCGATTGTACATAGTTAATGTAGCCGATTTCAATTCGCAAAAAGACCAGGCAAAAATCCAAAAGTGGAAAAACTGTTCCAATGCTGCTGGTAAGAGGCTAATCCGACGTATTTTGTGACGAGAAATCGAATGGTGCAAACCGCGTTGCTCTCCGACCAATACTTTTGGCTGTAGCCACAAATGAATAATGAATGATGTCAAGATCACGTGCCCAGCAACGGCTCTTACTCCATGGAAACCAAGGAAATTTGCAATTTTTCAACAGCTGGAGATGCCTGGCCCAATTGCGCATCCTTTGGCACCTTATTGATGTGGGTCAGTGTTCAATTGTACTTTTTACAGCGGATTGTATCAAGTACCTTGTGTTTTTTTATATACAAATGGTGTGGTTTTTCTACATGTAGATAAAGACATTGAGTTTGTCTTCGACTTAGAAGTAAGACATTTGCTGGGTGAGTTAAATGGGCTTGGCCCAAAGATTTGACGTCGTCTGGGCTACCGAAGGGCACATAACTTATAATGAAAAGTTGAATATAGTAATGACCAGTCGCGATTGTACATAGCTAATGTAGCCGATTTCAATTCGCAAAAAGACCAGGCAAAAATCCAAAAGTGGAAAAACTGTTCCAATGCTGTTGGTAAGAGGCTAATCCGACGTATTTTGTGACGAGAAATCGAATGGTGCAAACCGCGTTGCTCTCCGACCAATACTTTTGGCTGTAGCCACAAGTGAATAATCAATGATGTCAAGATCACGTGCCCAGCAACGGCTCTTACTCCATGGAAACCATAGAAATTTGCAATTTTTCAACAGCTGGAGATGCCTGGCCCAATTGCGCATCCTTTGGCACCTTATTGATGTGGGTCAGTGTTCAATTGTACTTTTTACAGCGGATTGTATCAAGTACCTTGTGTTTTTTTTATATACAAATGGTGTGGTTTTTCTACATGTAGATAAAGACATTGAGTTTGTCTTCGACTTAGAAGTAAGACATTTGCTGGGTGAGTTAAATGGGCTTGGCCCAAAGATTTGACGTCGTCTGGGCTACCGAAGGGCACATAACTTATAATGAAAAGTTGAATATAGTAATGACCAGTCGCGATTGTACATAGTTAATGTAGCCGATTTCAATTCGCAAAAAGACCAGGCAAAAATCCAAAAGTAGAAAAACTGTTCCAATGCTGCTGGTAAGAGGCTAATCCGACGTATTTTGTGACGAGAAATCGAATGGTGCAAACCGCGTTGCTCTCCGACCAATACTGTTGGCTGTAGCCACAAATGAATAATCAATGATGTCAAGATCACGTGCCCAGCAACGGCTCTTACTCCATGGAAACCAAGGAAATTTGCAATTTTTCAACAGCTGGAGATGCCTGGCCCTATTGCGCATCCTTTGGCACCTTATTGATGTGGGTCAGTGTTCAATTGTACTTTTTACAGCGGATTGTATCAAGTACCTTGTGTTTTTTTTATATACAAATGGTGTGGTTTTTCTACATGTAGATAAAGACATTGAGTTTGTCTTCGACTTAGAAGTAAGACATTTGTTGGGTGAGTTAAATGGGCTTGGCCCAAAGATTTGACGTCGTCTGGGCTACCGAAGGGCACATAACTTATAATGAAAAGTTGAATATAGTAATGACCAGTCGCGATTGTACATAGTTAATGTAGCCGATTTCAATTAGCAAAAAGACCAGGCAAAAATCCAAAAGTGGAAAAACTGTTCCAATGCTGCTGGTAAGAGGCTAATCCGACGTATTTTGTGACGAGAAATCGAATGGTGCAAACCGCGTTGCTCTCCGACCAATACTTTTGGCTGTAGCCACAAATGAATAATCAATGATGTCAAGATCACGTGCCCAGCAACGGCTCTTACTCCATGGAAACCAAGGAAATTTGCAATTTTTCAACAGCTGGAGATGCCTGGCCCAATTGCGCATCTTTTGGCACCTTATTGATGTGGGTCAGTGTTCAATTGTACTTTTTACAGCGGACTGTATCAAGTACCTTGTGTTTTTTTTATATACAAATGGTGTGGTTTTTCTACATGTAGATAAAGACATTGAGTTTGTCTTCGACTTAGAAGTAAGACATTTGCTGGGTGAGTTAAATGGGCTTGGCCCAAAGATTTGACGTCGTCTGGGCTACCGAAGGGCACATAACTTATAATGAAATGTTGAATATAGTAATGACCAGTCGCGATTGTACATAGTTAATGTAGCCGATTTCAATTAGCAAAATGACCAGGCAAAAATCCAAAAGTGGAAAAACTGTTCCACTGCTGCTGGTAACAGGCTAATCCGACGTATTTTGTGACGAGAAATCGAATGGTGCAAACCGCGTTGCTCTCCGACCAATACTTTTGGCTGTAGCCACAAATGAATAATCAATGATGTCAAGATCACGTGCCCAGCAACGGCTCTTACTCCATGGAAACCAAGGAAATTTGCAATTTTTCAACAGCTGGAGATGCCTGGCCCAATTGCGCATCCTTTGGCACCTTATTGATGTGGGTCAGTGTTCAATTGTACTTTTTACAGCGGATTGTATCAAGTACCTTTTGTTTTTTTTATATACAAATGGTGTGGTTTTTCTACATGTAGATAAAGACATTGAGTTTGTCTTCGACTTAGAAGTAAGACATTTGTTGGGTGAGTTAAATGGGCTTGGCCCAAAGATTTGACGTCGTCTGGGCTACCGAAGGGCACATAACTTATAATGAAAAGTTGAATATAGTAATGACCAGTCGCGATTGTACATAGTTAATGTAGCCGATTTCAATTCGCAAAAAGACCAGGCAAAAATCCAAAAGTGGAAAAACTGTTCCAATGCTGCTGGTAAGAGGCTAATCCGACGTATTTTGTGACGAGAAATCGAATGGTGCAAACCGCGTTGCTCTCCGACCAATACTTTTGGCTGTAGCCACAAATGAATAATCAATGATGTCAAGATCACGTGCCCAGCAACGGCTCTTACTCCATGGAAACCAAGGAAATTTGCAATTTTTCAACAGCTGGAGATGCCTGGCCCAATTGCGCATCCTTTGGCACCTTATTGATGTGGGTCAGTGTTCAATTGTACTTTTTACAGCGGATTGTATCAAGTACCTTGTGTTTTTTTTATATACAAATGGTGTGGTTTTTCTACATGTAGATAAAGGCATTGAGTTTGTCTTCGACTTAGAAGTAAGACATTTGTTGGGTGAGTTAAATGGGCTTGGCCCAAAGATTTGACGTCGTCTGGGCTACCGAAGGGCACATAACTTATAATGAAAAGTTGAATATAGTAATGACCAGTCGCGATTGTACATAGTTAATGTAGCCGATTTCAATTCGCAAAAAGACCAGGCAAAAATCCAAAAGTGGAAAAACTGTTCCAATGCTGCTGGTAAGAGGCTAATCCGACGTATTTTGTGACGAGAAATCGAATGGTGCAAACCGCGTTGCTCTCCGACCAATACTTTGGGCTGTAGCCACAAATGAATAATCAATGATGTCAAGATCACGTGCCCAGCAACGGCTCTTACTCCATGGAAACCAAGGAAATTTGCAATTTTTCAACAGCTGGAGATGCCTGGCCCAATTGCGCATCCTTTGGCACCTTATTGATGTGGGTCAGTGTTCAATTGTACTTTTTACAGCGGATTGTATCAAGTACCTTGTGTTTTTTTATATACAAATGGTGTGGTTTTTCTACATGTAGATAAAGACATTGAGTTTGTCTTCGACTTAGAAGTAAGACATTTGTTGGGTGAGTTAAATGGGCTTGGCCCAAAGATTTGACGTCGTCTGGGCTACCGAAGGGCACATAACTTATAATGAAAAGTTGAATATAGTAATGACCAGTCGCGATTGTACATAGTTAATGTAGCCGATTTCAATTAGCAAAAAGACCAGGCAAAAATCCAAAAGTGGAAAAACTGTTCCAATGCTGCTGGTAAGAGGCTAATCCGACGTATTTTGTGACGAGAAATCGAATGGTGCAAACCGCGTTGCTCTCCGACCAATACTTTTGGCTGTAGCCACAAATGAATAATCAATGATGTCAAGATCACGTGCCCAGCAACGGCTCTTACTCCATGGAAACCAAGGAAATTTGCAATTTTTCAACAGCTGGAGATGCCTGGCCCAATTGCGCATCCTTTGGCACCTTATTGATGTGGGTCAGTGTTCAATTGTACTTTTTACAGCGGATTGTCTCAAGTACCTTGTGTTTTTTTTTATATACAAATGGTGTGGTTTTTTCTACATGTAGATAAAGACATTGAGTTTGTCTTCGACTTAGAAGTAAGACATTTGCTGGGTGAGTTAAATGGCTTGGCCCAAAGATTTGACGTCGTCTGGGCTACCGAAGGGCGCATAAACTTATAATAAATTGTGGAATATAGTAATGACCAGTCGCGATTGTACATAGTTAATGTAGCCGATTTCAATTAGCAAAATGACCAGGCAAAAATCCAAAAGTGGAAGAACTGTTCCAATGCTGCTGGTAAGAGGCTAATCCGACGTATTTTGTGACGAGAAATCGAATGGTGCAAACCGCGTTGCTCTCCAACCACTACTTTTGGCTGTAGCCACAAATGAATAATCAATGATGTCAAGATCACGTGCCCAGCAACGGCTCTTACTCCATGGAAACCAAGGAAATTTCCAATTTTTCAACAGCTGGAGATGCCTGGCCCAATTGCGCATCCTTTGGCACCTTATTGATGTGGGTCAGTGTTCAATTGTACTTTTTACAGCGGATTGTATCAAGTACCTTGTGTTTTTTTTATATACAAATGGTGTGGGTTTTTCTACATGTAGATAAAGACATTGAGTTTGTCTTCGACTTAAGAAGTAAGACATTTGTTGGGTGAGTTAATGGGCTTGGCCCAAAGATTTGACGTCGTCTGGGCTACCGAAGGGCACATAACTTATAATGAAAAGTTGAATATAGTAATGACCAGTCGCGATTGTACATAGTTAATGTAGCCGATTTCAATTAGCAAAATGACCAGGCAAAAATCCAAAAGTGGGAAAAACTGTTCCAATGCTGCTGGTAAGAGCTAATCCGACGTATTTTGTGACGAGAAATCGAATGGTGCAAACCGCGTTGCTCTCCGACCAATACTTTTGGCTGTAGCCACAAATGAATAATCAATGATGTCAAGATCACGTGCCCAGCAACGGCTCTTACTCCATGGAAACCAAGGAAATTTGCAATTTTTCAACAGCTGGAGATGCCTGGCCCAATTGCGCATCCTTTGGCACCTTATTGATGTGGGTCAGTGTTCAATTGTACTTTTTACAGCGGATTGTCTCAAGTACCTTGTGTTTTTTTTTATATACAAATGGTGTGGTTTTTCTACATGTAGATAAAGACATTGAGTTTGTCTTCGACTTAGAAGTAAGACATTTGCTGGTGAGTTAAATGGGCTTGGCCCAAAGATTTGACGTCGTCTGGGCTACCGAAGGGCGCATAACTTATAATAAATTGTGGGAATATAGTAATGACCAGTCCGCGATTGTACATAGTTAATGTAGCGATTTCAATTAGCAAAATGACCAGGCAAAAAATCCAAAGTGGAAGAACTGTTCCAATGCTGCCTGGTAAGAGGCTAATCCGACGTATTTTGTGACGAGAAATCGAATGGTGCAAACCGCGTTGCTCTCCAACCAATACTTTTGGCTGTAGCCACAAATGAATAATCAATGATGTCAAGATCACGTGCCCAGCAACGGCTCTTACTCCATGGAAACCAAGGAAAATTTGCAATTTTTCAACAGCTGGAGATGCCTGGCCCAATTGCGCATCCTTTGGCACCTTATTGATGTGGGTCAGTGTTCAATTGTACTTTTTACAGCGGATTGTATCAAGTACCTTTTGTTTTTTTTATATACAAATGGTTGTGGTTTTTCTACATGTAGATAAAGACATTGAGTTTGTCTTCGACTTAGAAGTAAGACATTTGTTGGGTGAGTTAAATGGGCTTGGCCCAAGATTTGACGTCGTCTGGGCTACCGAAGGGCACATAACTTATAATGAAAAGTTGAATATAGTAATGACCAGTCGCGATTGTACATAGTTAATGTAGCGATTTTCAATTAGCAAAAAGACCAGGCAAAAATCCAAAAGTGGAAAAACTGTACCAATGCTGCTGGTAAGAGGCTAATCGAGGCTAATCCGACGTATTTTGTGACGAGAAATCGAATGGTGCAAACCGCGTTGCTCTCCGACCAATACTTTTGGCTGTAGCCACAAATGAATAATCAATGATGTCAAGATCACGTGCCCAGCAACGGCTCTTACTCCATGGAAACCAAGGAAATTTGCAATTTTTCAACAGCTGGAGATGCCTGGCCCAATTGCGCATCCTTTGGCACCTTATTGATGTGGGTCAGTGTTCAATTGTACTTTTTACAGCGGATTGTATCAAGTACCTTGTGTTTTTTTTTATATACAAATGGTGTGGTTTTTCTACATGTAGATAAAGACATTGAGTTTGTCTTCGACTTAGAAGTAAGACATTTGCTGGGTGAGTTAAATGGGCTTGGCCCAAAGATTTGACGTCGTCTGGGCTACCGAAGGGCACATAACTTATAATGAAATGTTGAATATAGTAATGACCAGTCGCGATTGTACATAGTTAATGTAGCCGATTTCAATTAGCAAAATGACCAGGCAAAAATCCAAAAGTGGAAAAACTGTTCCAATGCTGCTGGTAAGAGGCTAATCCGACGTATTTTGTGACGAGAAATCGAATGGTGCAAACCGCGTTGCTCTCCAACCAATACTTTTGGCTGTAGCCACAAATGAATAATCAATGATGTCAAGATAACGTGCCCAGCAACGGCTCTTACTCCATGGAAACCAAGGAAATTTCCAATTTTTCAACAGCTGGAGATGCCTGGCCCAATTGCGCATCCTTTGGCACCGATGTGGGTCAGTGTTCAATTGTACTTTTTACAGCGGATTGTATCAAGTACCTTGTGTTTTTTTTATATACAAATGGTGTGGTTTTTCTACATGTAGATAAAGACATTGAGTTTGTCTTCGACTTAGAAGTAAGACATTTGCTGGGTGAGTTAAATGGGCTTGGCCCAAAGATTTGACGTCGTCTGGGCTACCGAAGGGCACATAACTTATAATGAAAAGTTGAATATAGTAATGACCACTCGCGATTGTACATAGTTAATGTAGCCGATTTCAATTCGCAAAAAGACCAGGCAAAAATCCAAAAGTGGAAAAACTGATCCAATGCTGCTGGTAAGAGGCTAATCCGACGTATTTTGTGACGAGAAATCGAATGGTGCAAACCGCGTTGCTCTCCGACCAATACTTTTGGCTGTAGCCACAAATGAATAATCAATGATGTCAAGATCACGTGCCCAGCAACGGCTCTTACTCCATGGAAACCAAGGAAATTTGCAATTTTTCAACAGCTGGAGATGCCTGGCCCAATTGCGCATCCTTTGGCACCTTATTGATGTGGGTCAGTGTTCAATTGTACTTTTTACAGCGGATTGTATCAAGTAGCTTTTGTTTTTTTTATATACAAATGGTGTGGTTTTTCTACATGTAGATAAAGACATTGAGTTTGTCTTCGACTTAGAAGTAAGACATTTGCTGGGTGAGTTAAATGGGCTTGGCCCAAAGATTTGACGTCGTCTGGGCTACCGAAGGGCACATAACTTATAATGAAAAGTTGAATATAGTAATGACCAGTCGCGATTGTACATAGTTAATGTAGCCGATTTCAATTCGCAAAAAGACCAGGCAAAAATCCAAAAGTAGAAAAACTGTTCCAATGCTGCTGGTAAGAGGCTAATCCGACGTATTTTGTGACGAGAAATCGAATGGTGCAAACCGCGTTGCTCTCCGACCAATACTTTTGGCTGTAGCCACAAATGAATAATCAATGATGTCAAGATTACGTGCCCAGCAACGGCTCTTACTCCATGGAAACCAAGGAAATTTGCAATTTTTCAACAGCTGGAGATGCCTGGCCCAATTGCGCATCCTTTGGCACCTTATTGATGTGGGTCAGTGTTCAATTGTACTTTTTACAGCGGATTGTATCAAGTACCTTGTGTTTTTTTTTATATACAAATGGTGTGGTTTTTCTACATGTAGATAAAGACATTGAGTTTGTCTTCGACTTAGGAGTAAGACATTTGCTGGGTGAGTTAAATGGGCTTGGCCCAAAGATTTGACGTCGTCTGGGCTACCGAAGGGCACATAACTTATAATGAAATGTTGAATATAGTAATGACCAGTCGCGATTGTACATAGTTAATGTAGCCGATTTCAATTAGCAAAATGACCAGGCAAAAAGCCAAAAGTGGAAAAACTGTTCCAATGCTGCTGGTAAGAGGCTAATCCGACGTATTTTGTGACGAGAAATCGAATGGTGCAAACCGCGTTGCTCTCCGACCAATACTTTTGGCTGTAGCCACAAATGAATAATCAATGATGTCAAGATCACGTGCCCAGCAACGGCTCTTACTCCATGGAAACCATAGAAATTTGCAATTTTTCAACAGCTGGAGATGCCTGGCCCAATTGCGCATCCTTTGGCACCTTATTGATGTGGGTCAGTGTTCAATTGTACTTTTTACAGCGGATTGTATCAAGTACCTTGTGTTTTTTTTATATACAAATGGTGTGGTTTTTCTACATGTAGATAAAGACATTGAGTTTGTCTTCGACTTAGAAGTAAGACATTTGCTGGGTGAGTTAAATGGGCTTGGCCCAAAGATTTGACGTCGTCTGGGCTACCGAAGGGCACATAACTTATAATGAAAAGTTGAATATAGTAATGACCAGTCGCGATTGTACATAGTTAATGTAGCCGATTTCAATTAGCAAAATGACCAGGCAAAAAGCCAAAAGTGGAAAAACTGTTCCAATGCTGCTGGTAAGAGGCTAATCCGACGTATTTTGTGACGAGAAATCGAATGGTGCAAACCGCGTTGCTCTCCGACCAATACTTTTGGCTGTAGCCACAAATGAATAATCAATGATGTCAAGATCACGTGCCCAGCAACGGCTCTTACTCCATGGAAACCAAGGAAATTTGTAATTTTTAAACAGCTGGAGATGCCTGGCCCAATTGCGCATCTTTTGGCACCTTATTGATGTGGGTCAGTGTTCAATTGTACTTTTTACAGCGGACTGTATCAAGTACCTTGTGTTTTTTTTATATACAAATGGTGTGGTTTTTCTACATGTAGATAAAGACATTGAGTTTGTCTTCGACTTAGAAGTAAGACATTTGTTGGGTGAGTTAAATGGGCTTGGCCCAAAGATTTGACGTCGTCTGGGCTACCGAAGGGCACATAACTTATAATGAAAAGTTGAATATAGTAATGACCAGTCGCGATTGTACATAGTTAATGTAGCCGATTTCAATTCGCAAAAAGACCAGGCAAAAATCCAAAAGTGGAAAAACTGATCCAATGCTGCTGGTAAGAGGCTAATCCGACGTATTTTGTGACGAGAAATCGAATGGTGCAAACCGCGTTGCTCTCCGACCAATACTTTTGGCTGTAGCCACAAATGAATAATCAATGATGTCAAGATCACGTGCCCAGCAACGGCTCTTACTCCATGGAAACCAAGGAAATTTGCAATTTTTCAACAGCTGGAGATGCCTGGCCCAATTGCGCATCCTTTGGCACCTTATTGATGTGGGTCAGTGTTCAATTGTACTTTTTACAGCGGATTGTATCAAGTACCTTGTGTTTTTTTTATATACAAATGGTGTGGTTTTTCTACATGTAGATAAAGACATTGAGTTTGTCTTCGACTTAGAAGTAAGACATTTGCTGGGTGAGTTAAATGGGCTTGGCCCAAAGATTTGACGTCGTCTGGGCTACCGAAGGGCACATAACTTATAATGAAATGTTGAATATAGTAATGACCAGTCGCGATTGTACATAGTTAATGTAGCCGATTTCAATTAGCAAAATGACCAGGCAAAAAGCCAAAAGTGGAAAAACTGTTCCAATGCTGCTGGTAAGAGGCTAATCCGACGTATTTTGTGACGAGAAATCGAATGGTGCAAACCGCGTTGCTCTCCGACCAATACTTTTGGCTGTAGCCACAAATGAATAATCAATGATGTCAAGATCACGTGCCCAGCAACGGCTCTTACTCCATGGAAACCATAGAAATTTGCAATTTTTCAACAGCTGGAGATGCCTGGCCCAATTGCGCATCCTTTGGCACCTTATTGATGTGGGTCAGTGTTCAATTGTACTTTTTACAGCGGATTGTATCAAGTACCTTGTGTTTTTTTTATATACAAATGGTGTGGTTTTTCTACATGTAGATAAAGACATTGAGTTTGTCTTCGACTTAGAAGTAAGACATTTGCTGGGTGAGTTAAATGGGCTTGGCCCAAAGATTTGACGTCGTCTGGGCTACCGAAGGGCACATAACTTATAATGAAAAGTTGAATATAGTAATGACCACTCGCGATTGTACATAGTTAATGTAGCCGATTTCAATTCGCAAAAAGACCAGGCAAAAATCCAAAAGTGGAAAAACTGATCCAATGCTGCTGGTAAGAGGCTAATCCGACGTATTTTGTGACGAGAAATCGAATGGTGCAAACCGCGTTGCTCTCCGACCAATACTTTTGGCTGTAGCCACAAATGAATAATCAATGATGTCAAGATCACGTGCCCAGCAACGGCTCTTACTCCATGGAAACCAAGGAAATTTGCAATTTTTCAACAGCTGGAGATGCCTGGCCCAATTGCGCATCCTTTGGCACCTTATTGATGTGGGTCAGTGTTCAATTGTACTTTTTACAGCGGATTGTATCAAGTAGCTTTTGTTTTTTTTATATACAAATGGTGTGGTTTTTCTACATGTAGATAAAGACATTGAGTTTGTCTTCGACTTAGAAGTAAGACATTTGCTGGGTGAGTTAAATGGGCTTGGCCCAAAGATTTGACGTCGTCTGGGCTACCGAAGGGCACATAACTTATAATGAAAAGTTGAATATAGTAATGACCAGTCGCGATTGTACATAGTTAATGTAGCCGATTTCAATTCGCAAAAAGACCAGGCAAAAATCCAAAAGTAGAAAAACTGTTCCAATGCTGCTGGTAAGAGGCTAATCCGACGTATTTTGTGACGAGAAATCGAATGGTGCAAACCGCGTTGCTCTCCGACCAATACTTTTGGCTGTAGCCACAAATGAATAATCAATGATGTCAAGATTACGTGCCCAGCAACGGCTCTTACTCCATGGAAACCAGGGAAATTTGCAATTTTTCAACAGCTGGAGATGCCTGGCCCAATTGCGCATCCTTTGGCACCTTATTGATGTGGGTCAGTGTTCAATTGTACTTTTTACAGCGGATTGTATCAAGTACCTTGTGTTTTTTTTTATATACAAATGGTGTGGTTTTTCTACATGTAGATAAAGACATTGAGTTTGTCTTCGACTTAGGAGTAAGACATTTGCTGGGTGAGTTAAATGGGCTTGGCCCAAAGATTTGACGTCGTCTGGGCTACCGAAGGGCACATAACTTATAATGAAATGTTGAATATAGTAATGACCAGTCGCGATTGTACATAGTTAATGTAGCCGATTTCAATTAGCAAAATGACCAGGCAAAAAGCCAAAAGTGGAAAAACTGTTCCAATGCTGCTGGTAAGAGGCTAATCCGACGTATTTTGTGACGAGAAATCGAATGGTGCAAACCGCGTTGCTCTCCGACCAATACTTTTGGCTGTAGCCACAAATGAATAATCAATGATGTCAAGATCACGTGCCCAGCAACGGCTCTTACTCCATGGAAACCATAGAAATTTGCAATTTTTCAACAGCTGGAGATGCCTGGCCCAATTGCGCATCCTTTGGCACCTTATTGATGTGGGTCAGTGTTCAATTGTACTTTTTACAGCGGATTGTATCAAGTACCTTGTGTTTTTTTTATATACAAATGGTGTGGTTTTTCTACATGTAGATAAAGACATTGAGTTTGTCTTCGACTTAGAAGTAAGACATTTGCTGGGTGAGTTAAATGGGCTTGGCCCAAAGATTTGACGTCGTCTGGGCTACCGAAGGGCACATAACTTATAATGAAAAGTTGAATATAGTAATGACCAGTCGCGATTGTACATAGTTAATGTAGCCGATTTCAATTAGCAAAAAGACCAGGCAAAAATCCAAAAGTAGAAAAACTGTTCCAATGCTGCTGGTAAGAGGCTAATCCGACGTATTTTGTGACGAGAAATCGAATGGTGCAAACCGCGTTGCTCTCCGACCAATACTTTTGGCTGTAGCCACAAATGAATAATCAATGATGTCAAGATCACGTGCCCAGCAACGGCTCTTACTCCATGGAAACCAAGGAAATTTGCAATTTTTCAACAGCTGGAGATGCCTGGCCCAATTGCGCATCCTTTGGCACCTTATTGATGTGGGTCAGTGTTCAATTGTACTTTTTACAGCGGATTGTATCAAGTACCTTTTGTTTTTTTTATATACAAATGGTGTGGTTTTTCTACATGTAGATAAAGACATTGAGTTTGTCTTCGACTTAGAAGTAAGACATTTGTTGGGTGAGTTAAATGGGCTTGGCCCAAAGATTTGACGTCGTCTGGGCTACCGAAGGGCACATAACTTATAATGAAAAGTTGAATATAGTAATGACCAGTCGCGATTGTACATAGTTAATGTAGCCGATTTCAATTCGCAAAAAGACCAGGCAAAAATCCAAAAGTGGAAAAACTGATCCAATGCTGCTGGTAAGAGGCTAATCCGACGTATTTTGTGACGAGAAATCGAATGGTGCAAACCGCGTTGCTCTCCGACCAATACTTTTGGCTGTAGCCACAAATGAATAATCAATGATGTCAAGATCACGTGCCCAGCAACGGCTCTTACTCCATGGAAACCATAGAAATTTGCAATTTTTCAACAGCTGGAGATGCCTGGCCCAATTGCGCATCCTTTGGCACCTTATTGATGTGGGTCAGTGTTCAATTGTACTTTTTACAGCGGATTGTATCAAGTACCTTGTGTTTTTTTTATATACAAATGGTGTGGTTTTTCTACATGTAGATAAAGACATTGAGTTTGTCTTCGACTTAGAAGTAAGACATTTGCTGGGTGAGTTAAATGGGCTTGGCCCAAAGATTTGACGTCGTCTGGGCTACCGAAGGGCACATAACTTATAATGAAATGTTGAATATAGTAATGACCAGTCGCGATTGTACATAGTTAATGTAGCCGATTTCAATTAGCAAAATGAACAGGCAAAAAGCCAAAAGTGGAAAAACTGTTCCAATGCTGCTGGTAAGAGGCTAATCCGACGTATTTTGTGACGAGAAATCGAATGGTGCAAACCGCGTTGCTCTCCGACCAATACTTTTGGCTGTAGCCACAAATGAATAATCAATGATGTCAAGATCACGTGCCCAGCAACGGCTCTTACTCCATGGAAACCATAGAAATTTGCAATTTTTCAACAGCTGGAGATGCCTGGCCCAATTGCGCATCCTTTGGCACCTTATTGATGTGGGTCAGTGTTCAATTGTACTTTTTACAGCGGATTGTATCAAGTACCTTGTGTTTTTTTTTATATACAAATGGTGTGGTTTTTCTACATGTAGATAAAGACATTGAGTTTGTCTTCGACTTAGAAGTAAGACATTTGCTGGGTGAGTTAAATGGGCTTGGCCCAAAGATTTGACGTCGTCTGGGCTACCGAAAGGGCACATAACTTATAATGAAAAGTTGAATATAGTAATGACCACTCGCGATTGTACATAGTTAATGTAGCCGATTTCAATTCGCAAAAAGACCAGGCAAAAATCCAAAAGTGGAAAAACTGATCCAATGCTGCTGGTAAGAGGCTAATCCGACGTATTTTGTGACGAGAAATCGAATGGTGCAAACCGCGTTGCTCTCCGACCAATACTTTTGGCTGTAGCCACAAATGAATAATCAATGATGTCAAGATCACGTGCCCAGCAACGGCTCTTACTCCATGGAAACCAAGGAAATTTGCAATTTTTCAACAGCTGGAGATGCCTGGCCCAATTGCGCATCCTTTGGCACCTTATTGATGTGGGTCAGTGTTCAATTGTACTTTTTACAGCGGATTGTATCAAGTAGCTTTTGTTTTTTTTTATATACAAATGGTGTGGTTTTTCTACATGTAGATAAAGACATTGAGTTTGTCTTCGACTTAGAAGTAAGACATTTGCTGGGTGAGTTAAATGGGCTTGGCCCAAAGATTTGACGTCGTCTGGGCTACCGAAGGGCACATAACTTATAATGAAAAGTTGAATATAGTAATGACCAGTCGCGATTGTACATAGTTAATGTAGCCGATTTCAATTCGCAAAAAGACCAGGCAAAAATCCAAAAGTAGAAAAACTGTTCCAATGCTGCTGGTAAGAGGCTAATCCGACGTATTTTGTGACGAGAAATCGAATGGTGCAAACCGCGTTGCTCTCCGACCAATACTTTTGGCTGTAGCCACAAATGAATAATCAATGATGTCAAGATTACGCTCCCAGCAACGGCTCTTACTCCATGGAAACCAAGGAAATTTGCAATTTTTCAACAGCTGGAGATGCCTGGCCCAATTGCGCATCCTTTGGCACCTTATTGATGTGGGTCAGTGTTCAATTGTACTTTTTACAGCGGATTGTATCAAGTACCTTGTGTTTTTTTTTATATACAAATGGTGTGGTTTTTCTACATGTAGATAAAGACATTGAGTTTGTCTTCGACTTAGGAGTAAGACATTTGCTGGGTGAGTTAAATGGGCTTGGCCCAAAGATTTGACGTCGTCTGGGCTACCGAAGGGCACATAACTTATAATGAAATGTTGAATATAGTAATGACCAGTCGCGATTGTACATAGTTAATGTAGCCGATTTCAATTAGCAAAATGACCAGGCAAAAAGCCAAAAGTGGAAAAACTGTTCCAATGCTGCTGGTAAGAGGCTAATCCGACGTATTTTGTGACGAGAAATCGAATGGTGCAAACCGCGTTGCTCTCCGACCAATACTTTTGGCTGTAGCCACAAATGAATAATCAATGATGTCAAGATCACGTGCCCAGCAACGGCTCTTACTCCATGGAAACCATAGAAATTTGCAATTTTTCAACAGCTGGAGATGCCTGGCCCAATTGCGCATCCTTTGGCACCTTATTGATGTGGGTCAGTGTTCAATTGTACTTTTTACAGCGGATTGTATCAAGTACCTTGTGTTTTTTTTATATACAAATGGTGTGGTTTTTCTACATGTAGATAAAGACATTGAGTTTGTCTTCGACTTAGAAGTAAGACATTTGCTGGGTGAGTTAAATGGGCTTGGCCCAAAGATTTGACGTCGTCTGGGCTACCGAAGGGCACATAACTTATAATGAAAAGTTGAATATAGTAATGACCACTCGCGATTGTACATAGTTAATGTAGCCGATTTCAATTCGCAAAAAGACCAGGCAAAAATCCAAAAGTAGAAAAACTGTTCCAATGCTGCTGGTAAGAGGCTAATCCGACGTATTTTGTGACGAGAAATCGAATGGTGCAAACTGCGTTGCTCTCCGACCAATACTTTTGGCTGTAGCCACAAATGAATAATCAATGATGTCAAGATCACGTGCCCAGCAACGGCTCTTACTCCATGGAAACCAAGGAAATTTGCAATTTTTCAACAGCTGGAGATGCCTGGCCCAATTGCGCATCCTTTGGCACCTTATTGATGTGGGTCAGTGTTCAATTGTACTTTTTACAGCGGATTGTATCAAGTACCTTTTGTTTTTTTTATATACAAATGGTGTGGTTTTTCTACATGTAGATAAAGACATTGAGTTTGTCTTCGACTTAGAAGTAAGACATTTGTTGGGTGAGTTAAATGGGCTTGGCCCAAAGATTTGACGTCGTCTGGGCTACCGAAGGGCACATAACTTATAATGAAAAGTTGAATATAGTAATGACCAGTCGCGATTGTACATAGTTAATGTAGCCGATTTCAATTCGCAAAAAGACCAGGCAAAAATCCAAAAGTGGAAAAACTGATCCAATGCTGCTGGTAAGAGGCTAATCCGACGTATTTTGTGACGAGAAATCGAATGGTGCAAACCGCGTTGCTCTCCGACCAATACTTTTGGCTGTAGCCACAAATGAATAATCAATGATGTCAAGATCACGTGCCCAGCAACGGCTCTTACTCCATGGAAACCATAGAAATTTGCAATTTTTCACCAGCTGGAGATGCCTGGCCCAATTGCGCATCCTTTGGCACCTTATTGATGTGGGTCAGTGTTCAATTGTACTTTTTACAGCGGATTGTATCAAGTACCTTGTGTTTTTTTTATATACAAATGGTGTGGTTTTTCTACATGTAGATAAAGACATTGAGTTTGTCTTCGACTTAGAAGTAAGACATTTGCTGGGTGAGTTAAATGGGCTTGGCCCAAAGATTTGACGTCGTCTGGGCTACCGAAGGGCACATAACTTATAATGAAAAGTTGAATATAGTAATGACCAGTCGCGATTGTACATAGTTAATGTAGCCGATTTCAATTCGCAAAAAGACCAGGCAAAAATCCAAAAGTAGAAAAACTGTTCCAATGCTGCTGGCAAGAGGCTAATCCGACGTATTTTGTGACGAGAAATCGAATGGTGCAAACCGCGTTGCTCTCCGACCAATACTTTTGGCTGTAGCCACAAATGAATAATCAATGATGTCAAGATCACGTGCCCAGCAACGGCTCTTACTCCATGGAAACCAAGGAAATTTGCAATTTTTCAACAGCTGGAGATGCCTGGCCCAATTGCGCATCCTTTGGCACCTTATTGATGTGGGTCAGTGTTCAATTGTACTTTTTACAGCGGATTGTATCAAGTACCTTGTGTTTTTTTTATATACAAATGGTGTGGTTTTTCTACATGTAGATAAAGACATTGAGTTTGTCTTCGACTTAGAAGTAAGACATTTGTTGGGTGAGTTAAATGGGCTTGGCCCAAAGATTTGACGTCGTCTGGGCTACCGAAGGGCACATAACTTATAATGAAAAGTTGAATATAGTAATGACCAGTCGCGATTGTACATAGTTAATGTAGCCGATTTTCAATTCGCAAAAAGACCAGGCAAAAATCCAAAAGTGGAAAAACTGTTCCAATGCTGCTGGTAAGAGGCTAATCCGACGTATTTTGTGACGAGAAATCGAATGGTGCAAACCGCGTTGCTCTCCGACCAATACTTTTGGCTGTAGCCACAAATGAATAATCAATGATGTCAAGATCACGTGCCCAGCAACGGCTCTTACTCCATGGAAACCAAGGAAATTTGCAATTTTTCAACAGCTGGAGATGTCTGGCCCAATTGCGCATCCTTTGGCACCTTATTGATGTGGGTCAGTGTTCAATTGTACTTTTTACAGCGGATTGTATCAAGTACCTTGTGTTCTTTTTTATATACAAATGGTGTGGTTTTTCTACATGTAGATAAAGACATTGAGTTTGTCTTCGACTTAGGAGTAAGACATTTGCTGGGTGAGTTAAATGGGCTTGGCCCAAAGATTTGACGTCGTCTGGGCTACCGAAGGGCACATAACTTATAATGAAATGTTGAATATAGTAATGACCAGTCGCGATTGTACATAGTTAATGTAGCCGATTTCAATTAGCAAAAAGACCAGGCAAAAATCCAAAAGTGGAAAAACTGTTCCAATGCTGCTGGTAAGAGGCTAATCCGACGTATTTTGTGACGAGAAATCGAATGGTGCAAACCGCGTTGCTCTCCGACAAATACTTTTGGCTGTAGCCACAAGTGAATAATCAATGATGTCAAGATCACGTGCCCAGCAACGGCTCTTACTCCATGGAAACCAAGGAAATTTGCAATTTTTCAACAGCTGGAGATGCCTGGCCCAATTGCGCATCCTTTGGCACCTTATTGATGTGGGTCAGTGTTCAATTGTACTTTTTACAGCGGATTGTATCAAGTACCTTGTGTTTTTTTTTATATACAAATGGTGTGGTTTTTCTACATGTAGATAAAGACATTGAGTTTGTCTTCGACTTAGGAGTAAGACATTTGCTGGGTGAGTTAAATGGGCTTGGCCCAAAGATTTGACGTCGTCTGGGCTACCGAAGGGCACATAACTTATAATGAAATGTTGAATATAGTAATGACCAGTCGCGATTGTACATAGTTAATGTAGCCGATTTCAATTCGCAAAAAGACCAGGCAAAAATCCAAAAGTAGAAAAACTGTTCCAATGCTGCTGGTAAGAGGCTAATCCGACGTATTTTGTGACGAGAAATCGAGTGGTGCAAACCGCGTTGCTCTCCAACCAATACTTTTGGCTGTAGCCACAAATGAATAATCAATGATGTCAAGATCACGTGCCCAGCAACGGCTCTTACTCCATGGAAACCAAGGAAATTTCCAATTTTTCAACAGCTGGAGATGCCTGGCCCAATTGCGCATCCTTTGGCACCTTATTGATGTGGGTCAGTGTTCAATTGTACTTTTTACAGCGGATTGTATCAAGTACCTTGTGTTTTTTTTATATACAAATGGTGTGGTTTTTCTACATGTAGATAAAGACATTGAGTTTGTCTTCGACTTAGAAGTAAGACATTTGCTGGGTGAGTTAAATGGGCTTGGCCCAAAGATTTGACGTCGTCTGGGCTACCGAAGGGCACATAACTTATAATGAAAAGTTGAATATAGTAATGACCAGTCGCGATTGTACATAGTTAATGTAGCCGATTTCAATTCGCAAAAAGACCAGGCAAAAATCCAAAAGTGGAAAAACTGTTCCAATGCTGCTGGTAAGAGGCTAATCCGACGTATTTTGTGACGAGAAATCGAATGGTGCAAACCGCGTTGCTCTCCGACCAATACTTTTGGCTGTAGCCACAAGTGAATAATCAATGATGTCAAGATCACGTGCCCAGCAACGGCTCTTACTCCATGGAAACCAAGGAAATTTGCAATTTTTCAACAGCTGGAGATGCCTGGCCCAATTGCGCATCCTTTGGCACCTTATTGATGTGGGTCAGTGTTCAATTGTACTTTTTACAGCGGATTGTATCAAGTACCTTGTGTTTTTTTTTATATACAAATGGTGTGGTTTTTCTACATGTAGATAAAGACATTGAGTTTGTCTTCGACTTAGGAGTAAGACATTTGCTGGGTGAGTTAAATGGGCTTGGCCCAAAGATTTGACGTCGTCTGGGCTACCGAAGGGCACATAACTTATAATGAAATGTTGAATATAGTAATGACCAGTCGCGATTGTACATAGTTAATGTAGCCGATTTCAATTCGCAAAAAGACCAGGCAAAAATCCAAAAGTAGAAAAACTGTTCCAATGCTGCTGGTAAGAGGCTAATCCGACGTATTTTGTGACGAGAAATCGAGTGGTGCAAACCGCGTTGCTCTCCAACCAATACTTTTGGCTGTAGCCACAAATGAATAATCAATGATGTCAAGATCACGTGCCCAGCAACGGCTCTTACTCCATGGAAACCAAGGAAATTTCCAATTTTTCAACAGCTGGAGATGCCTGGCCCAATTGCGCATCCTTTGGCACCTTATTGATGTGGGTCAGTGTTCAATTGTACTTTTTACAGCGGATTGTATCAAGTACCTTGTGTTTTTTTTATATACAAATGGTGTGGTTTTTCTACATGTAGATAAAGACATTGAGTTTGTCTTCGACTTAGAAGTAAGACATTTGCTGGGTGAGTTAAATGGGCTTGGCCCAAAGATTTGACGTCGTCTGGGCTACCGAAGGGCACATAACTTATAATGAAAAGTTGAATATAGTAATGACCAGTCGCGATTGTACATAGTTAATGTAGCCGATTTCAATTCGCAAAAAGACCAGGCAAAAATCCAAAAGTGGAAAAACTGTTCCAATGCTGCTGGTAAGAGGCTAATCCGACGTATTTTGTGACGAGAAATCGATTGGTGCAAACCGCGTTGCTCTCCGACCAATACTTTTGGCTGTAGCCACAAATGAATAATCAATGATGTCAAGATCACGTGCCCAGCAACGGCTCTTACTCCATGGAAACCAAGGAAATTTGCAATTTTTCAACAGCTGGAGATGCCTGGCCCAATTGCGCATCCTTTGGCACCTTATTGATGTGGGTCAGTGTTCAATTGTACTTTTTACAGCGGATTGTATCAAGTACCTTGTGTTTTTTTTTATATACAAATGGTGTGGTTTTTCTACATGTAGATAAAGACATTGAGTTTGTCTTCGACTTAGAAGTAAGACATTTGCTGGGTGAGTTAAATGGGCTTGGCCCAAAGATTTGACGTCGTCTGGGCTACCGAAGGGCACATAACTTATAATGAAAAGTTGAATATAGTAATGACCAGTCGCGATTGTACATAGTTAATGTAGCCGATTTCAATTCGCAAAAAGACCAGGCAAAAATCCAAAAGTAGAAAAACTGTTCCAATGCTGCTGGTAAGAGGCTAATCCGACGTATTTTGTGACGAGAAATCGAATGGTGCAAACCGCGTTGCTCTCCAACCAATACTTTTGGCTGTAGCCACAAATGAATAATCAATGATGTCAAGATCACGTGCCCAGCAACGGCTCTTACTCCATGGAAACCAAGGAAATTTCCAATTTTTCAACAGCTGGAGATGCCTGGCCCAATTGCGCATCCTTTGGCACCTTATTGATGTGGGTCAGTGTTCAATTGTACTTTTTACAGCGGATTGTATCAAGTACCTTGTGTTTTTTTTTATATACAAATGGTGTGGTTTTTCTACATGTAGATAAAGACATTGAGTTTGTCTTCGACTTAGGAGTAAGACATTTGCTGGGTGAGTTAAATGGGCTTGGCCCAAAGATTTGACGTCGTCTGGGCTACCGAAGGGCACATAACTTATAATGAAATGTTGAATATAGTAATGACCAGTCGCGATTGTACATAGTTAATGTAGCCGATTTCAATTCGCAAAAAGACCAGGCAAAAATCCAAAAGTAGAAAAACTGTTCCAATGCTGCTGGTAAGAGGCTAATCCGACGTATTTTGTGACGAGAAATCGAGTGGTGCAAACCGCGTTGCTCTCCAACCAATACTTTTGGCTGTAGCCACAAATGAATAATCAATGATGTCAAGATCACGTGCCCAGCAACGGCTCTTACTCCATGGAAACCAAGGAAATTTCCAATTTTTCAACAGCTGGAGATGCCTGGCCCAATTGCGCATCCTTTGGCACCTTATTGATGTGGGTCAGTGTTCAATTGTACTTTTTACAGCGGATTGTATCAAGTACCTTGTGTTTTTTTTATATACAAATGGTGTGGTTTTTCTACATGTAGATAAAGACATTGAGTTTGTCTTCGACTTAGAAGTAAGACATTTGCTGGGTGAGTTAAATGGGCTTGGCCCAAAGATTTGACGTCGTCTGGGCTACCGAAGGGCACATAACTTATAATGAAAAGTTGAATATAGTAATGACCAGTCGCGATTGTACATAGTTAATGTAGCCGATTTCAATTCGCAAAAAGACCAGGCAAAAATCCAAAAGTGGAAAAACTGTTCCAATGCTGCTGGTAAGAGGCTAATCCGACGTATTTTGTGACGAGAAATCGATTGGTGCAAACCGCGTTGCTCTCCGACCAATACTTTTGGCTGTAGCCACAAATGAATAATCAATGATGTCAAGATCACGTGCCCAGCAACGGCTCTTACTCCATGGAAACCAAGGAAATTTGCAATTTTTCAACAGCTGGAGATGCCTGGCCCAATTGCGCATCCTTTGGCACCTTATTGATGTGGGTCAGTGTTCAATTGTACTTTTTACAGCGGATTGTATCAAGTACCTTGTGTTTTTTTTTATATACAAATGGTGTGGTTTTTCTACATGTAGATAAAGACATTGAGTTTGTCTTCGACTTAGAAGTAAGACATTTGCTGGGTGAGTTAAATGGGCTTGGCCCAAAGATTTGACGTCGTCTGGGCTACCGAAGGGCACATAACTTATAATGAAAAGTTGAATATAGTAATGACCAGTCGCGATTGTACATAGTTAATGTAGCCGATTTCAATTCGCAAAAAGACCAGGCAAAAATCCAAAAGTAGAAAAACTGTTCCAATGCTGCTGGTAAGAGGCTAATCCGACGTATTTTGTGACGAGAAATCGAATGGTGCAAACCGCGTTGCTCTCCAACCAATACTTTTGGCTGTAGCCACAAATGAATAATCAATGATGTCAAGATCACGTGCCCAGCAACGGCTCTTACTCCATGGAAACCAAGGAAATTTCCAATTTTTCAACAGCTGGAGATGCCTGGCCCAATTGCGCATCCTTTGGCACCTTATTGATGTGGGTCAGTGTTCAATTGTACTTTTTACAGCGGATTGTATCAAGTACCTTGTGTTTTTTTTATATACAAATGGTGTGGTTTTTCTACATGTAGATAAAGACATTGAGTTTGTCTTCGACTTAGAAGTAAGACATTTGTTGGGTGAGTTAAATGGGCTTGGCCCAAAGATTTGACGTCGTCTGGGCTACCGAAGGGCACATAACTTATAATGAAAAGTTGAATATAGTAATGACCAGTCGCGATTGTACATAGTTAATGTAGCCGATTTCAATTCGCAAAAAGACCAGGCAAAAATCCAAAAGTGGAAAAACTGTTCCAATGCTGCTGGTAAGAGGCTAATCCGACGTATTTTGTGACGAGAAATCGAATGGTGCAAACCGCGTTGCTCTCCGACCAATACTTTTGGCTGTAGCCACAAATGAATAATCAATGATGTCAAGATCACGTGCCCAGCAACGGCTCTTACTCCATGGAAACCAAGGAAATTTGCAATTTTTCAACAGCTGGAGATACCTGGCCCAATTGCGCATCCTTTGGCACCTTATTGATGTGGGTCAGTGTTCAATTGTACTTTTTACAGCGGATTGTATCAAGTACCTTGTGTTTTTTTTTATATACAAATGGTGTGGTTTTTCTACATGTAGATAAAGACATTGAGTTTGTCTTCGACTTAGGAGTAAGACATTTGCTGGGTGAGTTAAATGGGCTTGGCCCAAAGATTTGACGTCGTCTGGGCTACCGAAGGGCACATAACTTATAATGAAATGTTGAATATAGTAATGACCAGTCGCGATTGTACATAGTTAATGTAGCCGATTTCAATTAGCAAAAAGACCAGGCAAAAATCCAAAAGTGGAAAAACTGTTCCAATGCTGCTGGTAAGAGGCTAATCCGACGTATTTTGTGACGAGAAATCGAATGGTGCAAACCGCGTTGCTCTCCGACCAATACTTTTGGCTGTAGCCACAAGTGAATAATCAATGATGTCAAGATCACGTGCCCAGCAACGGCTCTTACTCCATGGAAACCAAGGAAATTTGCAATTTTTCAACAGCTGGAGATGCCTGGCCCAATTGCGCATCCTTTGGCACCTTATTGATGTGGGTCAGTGTTCAATTGTACTTTTTACAGCGGATTGTATCAAGTACCTTGTGTTTTTTTTATATACAAATGGTGTGGTTTTTCTACATGTAGATAAAGACATTGAGTTTGTCTTCGACTTAGAAGTAAGACATTTGCTGGGTGAGTTAAATGGGCTTGGCCCAAAGATTTGACGTCGTCTGGGCTACCGAAGGGCACATAACTTATAATGAAAAGTTGAATATAGTAATGACCAGTCGCGATTGTACATAGTTAATGTAGCCGATTTCAATTCGCAAAAAGACCAGGCAAAAATCCAAAAGTAGAAAAACTGTTCCAATGCTGCTGGTAAGAGGCTAATCCGACGTATTTTGTGACGAGAAATCGAGTGGTGCAAACCGCGTTGCTCTCCAACCAATACTTTTGGCTGTAGCCACAAATGAATAATCAATGATGTCAAGATCACGTGCCCAGCAACGGCTCTTACTCCATGGAAACCAAGGAAATTTCCAATTTTTCAACAGCTGGAGATGCCTGGCCCAATTGCGCATCCTTTGGCACCTTATTGATGTGGGTCAGTGTTCAATTGTACTTTTTACAGCGGATTGTATCAAGTACCTTGTGTTTTTTTTATATACAAATGGTGTGGTTTTTCTACATGTAGATAAAGACATTGAGTTTGTCTTCGACTTAGAAGTAAGACATTTGCTGGGTGAGTTAAATGGGCTTGGCCCAAAGATTTGACGTCGTCTGGGCTACCGAAGGGCACATAACTTATAATGAAATGTTGAATATAGTAATGACCAGTCGCGATTGTACATAGTTAATGTAGCCGATTTCAATAAGCAAAATGACCAGGCAAAAATCCAAAAGTGGAAAAACTGTTCCAATGCTGCTGGTAAGAGGCTAATCCGACGTATTTTGTGACGAGAAGTCGATTGGTGCAAACCGCGTTGCTCTCCGACCAATACTTTTGGCTGTAGCCACAAATGAATAATCAATGATGTCAAGATCACGTGCCCAGCAACGGCTCTTACTCCATGGAAACCAAGGAAATTTGCAATTTTTCAACAGCTGGAGATGCCTGGCCCAATTGCGCATCCTTTGGCACCTTATTGATGTGGGTCAGTGTTCAATTGTACTTTTTACAGCGGATTGTATCAAGTACCTTTTGTTTTTTTTATATACAAATGGTGTGGTTTTTCTACATGTACATAAAGACATTGAGTTTGTCTTCGACTTAGAAGTAAGACATTTGCTGGGTGAGTTAAATGGGCTTGGCCCAAAGATTTGACGTCGTCTGGGCTACCGAAGGGCACATAACTTATAATGAAAAGTTGAATATAGTAATGACCAGTCGCGATTGTACATAGTTAATGTAGCCGATTTCAATTCGCAAAAAGACCAGGCAAAAATCCAAAAGTAGAAAAACTGTTCCAATGCTGCTGGTAAGAGGCTAATCCGACGTATTTTGTGACGAGAAATCGAATGGTGCAAACCGCGTTGCTGTCCAACCAAAACTTTTGGCTGTAGCCACAAATGAATAATCAATAATGTCAAGATCACGTGCCCAGCAACGGCTCTTACTCCATGGAAACCAAGGAAATTTGCAATTTTTCAACAGCTGGAGATGCCTGGCCCAATTGCGCATCCTTTGGCACCTTATTGATGTGGGTCAGTGTTCAATTGTACTTTTTACAGCGGATTGTATCAAGTACCTTGTGTTTTTTTTATATACAAATGGTGTGGTTTTTCTACATGTAGATAAAGACATTGAGTTTGTCTTCGACTTAGAAGTAAGACATTTGCTGGGTGAGTTAAATGGGCTTGGCCCAAAGATTTGACGTCGTCTGGGCTACCGAAGGGCACATAACTTATAATGAAAAGTTGAATATAGTAATGACCAGTCGCGATTGTACATAGTTAATGTAGCCGATTTCAATTCGCAAAAAGACCAGGCAAAAATCCAAAAGTAGAAAAACTGTTCCAATGCTGCTGGTAAGAGGCTAGTCCGACGTATTTTGTGACGAGAAATCGATTGGTGCAAACCGCGTTGCTCTCCGACCAATACTTTTGGCTGTAGCCACAAATGAATAATCAATGATGTCAAGATCACGTGCCCAGCAACGGCTCTTACTCCATGGAAACCAAGGAAATTTGCAATTTTTCAACAGCTGGAGATGCCTGGCCCAATTGCGCATCCTTTGGCACCTTATTGATGTGGGTCAGTGTTCAATTGTACTTTTTACAGCGGATTGTTTCAAGTACCTTTTGTTTTTTTTTATATACAAATGGTGTGGTTTTTCTACATGTAGATAAAGACATTGAGTTTGTCTTCGACTTAGAAGTAAGACATTTGCTGGGTGAGTTAAATGGGCTTGGCCCAAAGATTTGACGTCGTCTGGGCTACCGAAGGGCACATAACTTATAATGAAAAGTTGAATATAGTAATGACCAGTCGCGATTGTACATAGTTAATGTAGCCGATTTCAATTCGCAAAAAGACCAGGCAAAAATCCAAAAGTGGAAAAACTGTTCCAATGCTGCTGGTAAGAGGCTAATCCGACGTATTTTGTGACGAGAAATCGAATGGTGCAAACCGCGTTGCTCTCCGACCAATACTTTTGGCTGTAGCCACAAGTGAATAATCAATGATGTCAAGATCACGTGCCCAGCAACGGCTCTTACTCCATGGAAACCAAGGAAATTTGCAATTTTTCAACAGCTGGAGATGCCTGGCCCAATTGCGCATCCTTTGGCACCTTATTGATGTGGGTCAGTGTTCAATTGTACTTTTTACAGCGGATTGTATCAAGTACCTTGTGTTTTTTTTATATACAAATGGTGTGGTTTTTCTACATGTAGATAAAGACATTGAGTTTGTCTTCGACTTAGAAGTAAGACATTTGCTGGGTGAGTTAAATGGGCTTGGCCCAAAGATTTGACGTCGTCTGGGCTACCGAAGGGCACATAACTTATAATGAAAAGTTGAATATAGTAATGACCAGTCGCGATTGTACATAGTTAATGTAGCCGATTTCAATTCGCAAAAAGACCAGGCAAAACTCCACAAGTAGAAAAACTGTTCCAATGCTGCTGGTAAGAGGCTAATCCGACGTATTTTGTGACGAGAAATCGAATGGTGCAAACCGCGTTGCTCTCCAACCAAAACTTTTGGCTGTAGCCACAAATGAATAATCAATGATGTCAAGATCACGTGCCCAGCAACGGCTCTTACTCCATGGAAACCAAGGAAATTTGCAATTTTTCAACAGCTGGAGATGCCTGGCCCAATTGCGCATCCTTTGGCACCTTATTGATGTGGGTCAGTGTTCAATTGTACTTTTTACAGCGGATTGTTTCAAGTACCTTTTGTTTTTTTTATATACAAATGGTGTGGTTTTTCTACATGTAGATAAAGACATTGAGTTTGTCTTCGACTTAGAAGTAAGACATTTGCTGGGTGAGTTAAATGGGCTTGGCCAAAGATTTGACGTCGTCTGGGCTACCGAAGGGCACATAACTTATAATGAAAAATTGAATATAGTAATGACCAGTCGCGATTGTACATAGCTAATGTATCCGATTTCAATAAGCAAAAAGACCAGGCAAAAATCCAAAAGTGGAAAAACTGTTCCAATGCTGCTGGTAAGAGGCTAATCCGACGTATTTTGTGACGAGAAATCGAATGGTGCAAACCGCGTTGCTCTCCGACCAATACTTTTGGCTGTAGCCACAAATGAATAATCAATGATGTCAAGATCACGTGCCCAGCAACGGCTCTTACTCCATGGAAACCAAGGAAATTTGCAATTTTTCAACAGCTGGAGATGCCTGGCCCAATTGCGCATCCTTTGGCACCTTATTGATGTGGGTCAGTGTTCAATTGTACTTTTTACAGCGGATTGTATCAAGTACCTTTTGTTTTTTTTATATACAAATGGTGTGGTTTTTCTACATGTAGATAAAGACATTGAGTTTGTCTTCGACTTAGAAGTAAGACATTTGTTGGGTGAGTTAAATGGGCTTGGCCCAAAGATTTGACGTCGTCTGGGCTACCGAAGAGCACATAACTTATAATGAAAAGTTGAATACAGTAATGACCAGTCGCGATTGTACATAGTTAATGTAGCCGAATTCAATTCGCAAAAAGACCAGGCAAAAATCCAAAAGTGGAAAAACTGTTCCAATGCTGCTGGTAAGAGGCTAATCCGACGTATTTTGTGACGAGAAATCGAATGGTGCAAACCGCGTTGCTCTCCGACCAATACTTTTGGCTGTAGCCACAAATGAATAATCAATGATGTCAAGATCACGTGCCCAGCAACGGCTCTTACTCCATGGAAACCAAGGAAATTTCCAATTTTTCAACAGCTGGAGATGCCTGGCCCAATTGCGCATCCTTTGGCACCTTATTGATGTGGGTCAGTGTTCAATTGTACTTTTTACAGCGGATTGTATCAAGTACCTTTTGTTTTTTTTATATACAAATGGTGTGGTTTTTCTACATGTAGATAAAGACATTGAGTTTGTCTTCGACTTAGAAGTAAGACATTTGCTGGGTGAGTTAAATGGGCTTGGCCCAAAGATTTGACGTCGTCTGGGCTACCGAAGGGCACATAACTTATAATGAAAAGTTGAATACAGTAATGACCAGTCGCGATTGTACATAGTTAATGTAGCCGAATTCAATTCGCAAAAAGACCAGGCAAAAATCCAAAAGTGGAAAAACTGTTCCAATGCTGCTGGTAAGAGGCTAATCCGACGTATTTTGTGACGAGAAATCGAATGGTGCAAACCGCGTTGCTCTCCGACCAATACTTTTGGCTGTAGCCACAAATGAATAATCAATGATGTCAAGATCACGTGCCCAGCAACGGCTCTTACTCCATGGAAACCAAGGAAATTTCCAATTTTTCAACAGCTGGAGATGCCTGGCCCAATTGCGCATCCTTTGGCACCTTATTGATGTGGGTCAGTGTTCAATTGTACTTTTTACAGCGGATTGTATCAAGTACCTTTTGTTTTTTTTATATACAAATGGTGTGGTTTTTCTACATGTAGATAAAGACATTGAGTTTGTCTTCGACTTAGAAGTAAGACATTTGCTGGGTGAGTTAAATGGGCTTGGCCCAAAGATTTGACGTCGTCTGGGCTACCGAAGGGCACATAACTTATAATGAAAAATTGAATATAGTAATGACCAGTCGCGATTGTACATAGCTAATGCATCCGATTTCAATAAGCAAAAAGACCAGGCAAATATCCAAAAGTGGAAAAACTGTTCCAATGCTGCTGGTAAGAGGCTAATCCGACGTATTTTGTGACGAGAAATCGAATGGTGCAAACCGCGTTGCTCTCCGACCAATACTTTTGGCTGTAGCCACAAATGAATAATCAATGATGTCAAGATCACGTGCCCAGCAACGGCTCTTACTCCATGGAAACCAAGGATATTTGCAATTTTTCAACAGCTGGAGATGCCTGGCCCAATTGCGCATCCTTTGGCACCTTATTGATGTGGGTCAGTGTTCAATTGTACTTTTTACAGCGGATTGTATCAAGTACCTTTTGTTTTTTTTATATACAAATGGTGTGGTTTTTCTACATGTAGATAAAGACATTGAGTTTGTCTTCGGCTTAGAAGTAAGACATTTGCTGGGTGAGTTAAATGGGCTTGGCCCAAAGATTTGACGTCGTCTGGGCTACCGAACGGCACATAACTTATAATGAAAAGTTGAATATAGTAATGACCAGTCGCGATTGTACATAGTTAATGTAGCCGATTTCAATTCGCAAAAAGACCAGGCAAAAATCCAAAAGTAGAAAAACTGTTCCAATGCTGCTGGTAAGAGGCTAATCCGACGTATTTTCTGACGAAAAATCGATTGGTGCAAACCGCGTTGCTCTCCGACCAATACTTTTGGCTGTAGCCACAAATGAATAATCAATGATGTCAAGATCACGTGCCCAGCAACGGCTCTTACTCCATGGAAACCAAGGAAATTTGCAATTTTTCAACAGCTGGAGATGCCTGGCCCAATTGCGCATCCTTTGGCACCTTATTGATGTGGGTAAGTGTTCAATTGTACTTTTTACAGCGGATTGTATCAAGTACCTTTTGTTTTTTTTATATACAAATGGTGTGGTTTTTCTACATGTAGATAAAGACATTGAGTTTGTCTTCGACTTAGAAGTAAGACATTTGCTGGGTGAGTTAAATGGGCTTGGCCCAAAGATTTGACGTCGTCTGGGCTACCGAACGGCACATAACTTATAATGAAAAGTTGAATATAGTAATGACCAGTCGCGATTGTACATAGTTAATGTAGCCGATTTCAATTCGCAAAAAGACCAGGCAAAAATCCAAAAGTAGAAAAACTGTTCCAATGCTGCTGGTAAGAGGCTAATCCGACGTATCTGACGAAAAATCGATTGGTGCAAACCGCGTTGCTCTCCGACCAATACTTTTGGCTGTAGCCACAAATGAATAATCAATGATGTCAAGATCACGTGCCCAGCAACGGCTCTTACTCCATGGAAACCAAGGAAATTTGCAATTTTTCAACAGCTGGAGATGCCTGGCCCAATTGCGCATCCTTTGGCACCTTATTGATGTGGGTAAGTGTTCAATTGTACTTTTTACAGCGGATTGTATCAAGTACCTTTTGTTTTTTTTATATACAAATGGTGTGGTTTTTCTACATGTAGATAAAGACATTGAGTTTGTCTTCGACTTAGAAGTAAGACATTTGCTGGGTGAGTTAAATGGGCTTGGCCCAAAGATTTGACGTCGTCTGGGCTACCGAAGGGCACATAACTTATAATGAAAAATTGAATATAGTAATGACCAGTCGCGATTGTACATAGCTAATGCATCCGATTTCAATAAGCAAAAAGACCAGGCAAAAATCCAAAAGTGGAAAAACTGTTCCAATGCTGCTGGTAAGAGGCTAATCCGACGTATTTTGTGACGAGAAATCGAATGGTGCAAACCGCGTTGCTCTCCGACCAATAGTTTGGCTGTAGCCACAAATGAATAATCAATGATGTCAAGATCACGTGCCCAGCAACGGCTCTTACTCCATGGAAACCAAGGATATTTGCAATTTTTCAACAGCTGGAGATGCCTGGCCCAATTGCGCATCCTTTGGCACCTTATTGATGTGGGTCAGTGTTCAATTGTACTTTTTAACAGCGGATTGTATCAAGTACCTTTTGTTTTTTTTATATACAAATGGTGTGGTTTTTCTACATGTAGATAAAGACATTGAAACCAAGGATATTTGCAATTTTTCAACAGCTGGAGATGCCTGGCCCAATTGCGCATCCTTTGGCACCTTATTGATGTGGGTCAGTGTTCAATTGTACTTTTTACAGCGGATTGTATCAAGTACCTTTTGTTTTTTTTTATATACAAATGGTGTGGTTTTTCTACATGTAGATAAAGACATTGAGTTTGTCTTCGGCTTAGAAGTAAGACATTTGCTGGGTGAGTTAAATGGGCTTGGCCCAAAGATTTGACGTCGTCTGGGCTACCGAAGGGCACATAACTTATAATGAAAAGTTGAATATAGTAATGACCAGTCGCGATTGTACATAGTTAATGTAGCCGATTTCAATTCGCAAAAAGACCAGGCAAAAATCCAAAAGTGGAAAAACTGTTCCAATGCTGCTGGTAAGAGGCTAATCCGACGTATTTTGTGACGAGAAATCGATTGGTGCAAACCGCGTTGCTCTCCGACCAATACTTTTGGCTGTAGCCACAAATGAATAATCAATGATGTCAAGATCACGTGCCCAGCAACGGCTCTTACTCCATGGAAACCAAGGAAATTTGCAATTTTTCAACAGCTGGAGATGCCTGGCCCAATTGCGCATCCTTTGGCACCTTATTGATGTGGGTCAGTGTTCAATTGTACTTTTTACAGCGGATTGTATCAAGTACCTTGTGTTTTTTTTTATATACAAATGGTGTGGTTTTTCTACATGTAGATAAACACATTGAGTTTGTCTTCGACTTAGAAGTAAGACATTTGCTGGGTGAGTTAAATGGGCTTGGCCCAAAGATTTGACGTCGTCTGGGCTACCGAAGGGCACATAACTTATAATGAAAAGTTGAATATAGTAATGACCAGTCGCGATTGTACATAGTTAATGTAGCCGATTTCAATTCGCAAAAAGACCAGGCAAAAATCCAAAAGTGGAAAAACTGTTCCAATGCTGCTGGTAAGAGGCTAATCCGACGTATTTTGTGACGAGAAATCGAATGGTGCAAACCGCGTTGCTCTCCGACCAATACTTTTGGCTGTAGCCACAAATGAATAATCAATGATGTCAAGATCACGTGCCCAGCAACGGCTCTTACTCCATGGAAACCAAGGAAATTTGCAATTTTTCAACAGCTGGAGATGCCTGGCCCAATTGCGCATCCTTTGGCACCTTATTGATGTGGGTCAGTGTTCAATTGTACTTTTTACAGCGGATTGTATCAAGTACCTTGTGTTTTTTTTTATATACAAATGGTGTGGTTTTTCTACATGTAGATAAAGACATTGAGTTTGTCTTCGACTTAGGAGTAAGACATTTGCTGGGTGAGTTAAATGGGCTTGGCCCAAAGATTTGACGTCGTCTGGGCTACCGAAGGGCACATAACTTATAATGAAATGTTGAATATAGTAATGACCAGTCGCGATTGTACATAGTTAATGTAGCCGATTTCAATTAGCAAAAAGACCAGGCAAAAATCCAAAAGTGGAAAAACTGTTCCAATGCTGCTGGTAAGAGGCTAATCCGACGTATTTTGTGACGAGAAATCGAATTTTGCAAAACCGCGTTGCTCTCCGACCAATACTTTTGGCTGTAGCCACAAATGAATAATCAATGATGTCAAGATCACGTGCCCAGCAACGGCTCTTACTCCATGGAAACCAAGGAAATTTGCAATTTTTCAACAGCTGGAGATGCCTGGCCCAATTGCGCATCCTTTGGCACCTTATTGATGTGGGTCAGTGTTCAATTGTACTTTTTACAGCGGATTGTATCAAGTACCTTGTGTTTTTTTTATATACAAATGGTGTGGTTTTTCTACATGTAGATAAAGACATTGAGTTTGTCTTCGACTTAGAAGTAAGACATTTGCTGGGTGAGTTAAATGGGCTTGGCCCAAAGATTTGACGTCGTCTGGGCTACCGAAGGGCACATAACTTATAATGAAAAGTTGAATATAGTAATGACCAGTCGCGATTGTACATAGTTAATGTAGCCGATTTCAATTCGCAAAAAGACCAGGCAAAAATCCAAAAGTGGAAAAACTGTTCCAATGCTGCTGGTAAGAGGCTAATCCGACGTATTTTGTGACGAGAAATCGATTGGTGCAAACCGCGTTGCTCTCCGACCAATACTTTTGGCTGTAGCCACAAATGAATAATCAATGATGTCAAGATCACGTGCCCAGCAACGGCTCTTACTCCATGGAAACCAAGGAAATTTGCAATTTTTCAACAGCTGGAGATGCCTGGCCCAATTGCGCATCCTTTGGCACCTTATTGATGTGGGTCAGTGTTCAATTGTACTTTTTACAGCGGATTGTATCAAGTACCTTTTGTTTTTTTTATATACAAATGGTGTGGTTTTTCTACATGTAGATAAAGACATTGAGTTTGTCTTCGACTTAGAAGTAAGACATTTGTTGGGTGAGTTAAATGGGCTTGGCCCAAAGATTTGACGTCGTCTGGGCTACCGAAGGGCACATAACTTATAATGAAAAGTTGAATATAGTAATGACCAGTCGCGATTGTACATAGTTAATGTAGCCGATTTCAATTAGCAAAATGACGAGGCAAAAATCCAAAAGTGGAAAAACTGTTCCAATGCTGCTGGTAAGAGGCTAATCCGACGTATTTTGTGACGAGAAATCGAATGGTGCAAACCGCGTTGCTCTCCGACCAATACTTTTGGCTGTAGCCACAAATGAATAATCAATGATGTCAAGATCACGTGCCCAGCAACGGCTCTTACTCCATGGAAACCAAGGAAATTTGCAATTTTTCAACAGCTGGAGATGCCTGGCCCAATTGCGCATCCTTTGGCACCTTATTGATGTGGGTCAGTGTTCAATTGTACTTTTTACAGCGGATTGTATCAAGTACCTTGTGTTTTTTTTATATACAAATGGTGTGGTTTTTCTACATGTAGATAAAGACATTGAGTTTGTCTTCGACTTAGAAGTAAGACATTTGCTGGGTGAGTTAAATGGGCTTGGCCCAAAGATTTGACGTCGTCTGGGCTACCGAAGGGCACATAACTTATAATGAAAAGTTGAATATAGTAATGACCAGTCGCGATTGTACATAGTTAATGTAGCCGATTTCAATTCGCAAAAAGACCAGGCAAAAATCCAAAAGTAGAAAAACTGTTCCAATGCTGCTGGTAAGAGGCTAATCCGACGTATTTTGTGACGAGAAATCGAATGGTGCAAACCGCGTTGCTCTCCGACCAATACTTTTGGCTGTAGCCACAAATGAATAATCAATGATGTCAAGATCACGTGCCCAGCAACGGCTCTTACTCCATGGAAACCAAGGAAATTTCCAATTTTTCAACAGCTGGAGATGCCTGGCCCAATTGCGCATCCTTTGGCACCTTATTGATGTGGGTCAGTGTTCAATTGTACTTTTTACAGCGGATTGTATCAAGTACCTTGTGTTTTTTTTATATACAAATGGTGTGGTTTTTCTACATGTAGATAAAGACATTGAGTTTGTCTTCGACTTAGAAGTAAGACATTTGTTGGGTGAGTTAAATGGGCTTGGCCCAAAGATTTGACGTCGTCTGGGCTACCGAAGGGCACATAACTTATAATGAAAAATTGAATATAGTAATGACCAGTCGCGATTGTACATAGCTAATGTATCCGATTTCAATAAGCAAAAAGACCAGGCAAAAATCCAAAAGTGGAAAAACTGTTCCAATGCTGCTGGTAAGAGGCTAATCCGACGTATTTTGTGACGAGAAATCGAATGGTGCAAACCGCGTTGCTCTCCGACCAATACTTTTGGCTGTAGCCACAAATGAATAATCAATGATGTCAAGATCACGTGCCCAGCAACGGCTCTTACTCCATGGAAACCAAGGAAATTTGCAATTTTTCAACAGCTGGAGATGCCTGGCCCAATTGCGCATCCTTTGGCACCTTATTGATGTGGGTCAGTGTTCAATTGTACTTTTTACAGCGGATTGTATCAAGTACCTTGTGTTTTTTTTATATACAAATGGTGTGGTTTTTCTACATGTAGATAAAGACATTGAGTTTGTCTTCGACTTAGAAGTAAGACATTTGCTGGGTGAGTTAAATGGGCTTGGCCCAAAGATTTGACGTCGTCTGGGCTACCGAAGGGCACATAACTTATAATGAAAAGTTGAATATAGTAATGACCAGTCGCGATTGTACATAGTTAATGTAGCCGATTTCAATTCGCAAAAAGACCAGGCAAAAATCCAAAAGTGGAAAAACTGTTCCAATGCTGCTGGTAAGAGGCTAATCCGACGTATTTTGTGACGAGAAATCGAATGGTGCAAACCGCGTTGCTCTCCGACCAATACTTTTGGCTGTAGCCACAAATGAATAATCAATGATGTCAAGATCACGTGCCCAGCAACGGCTCTTACTCCATGGAAACCAAGGAAATTTCCAATTTTTCAACAGCTGGAGATGCCTGGCCCAATTGCGCATCCTTTGGCACCTTATTGATGTGGGTCAGTGTTCAATTGTACTTTTTACAGCGGATTGTATCAAGTACCTTGTGTTTTTTTTATATACAAATGGTGTGGTTTTTCTACATGTAGATAAAGACATTGAGTTTGTCTTCGACTTAGAAGTAAGACATTTGTTGGGTGAGTTAAATGGGCTTGGCCCAAAGATTTGACGTCGTCTGGGCTACCGAAGGGCACATAACTTATAATGAAAAGTTGAATATAGTAATGACCAGTCGCGATTGTACATAGTTAATGTAGCCGATTTCAATTAGCAAAAAGACCAGGCAAAAATCCAAAAGTGGAAAAACTGTTCCAATGCTGCTGGTAAGAGGCTAATCCGACGTATTTTGTGACGAGAAATCGAATGGTGCAAACCGCGTTGCTCTCCGACCAATACTTTTGGCTGTAGCCACAAGTGAATAATCAATGATGTCAAGATCACGTGCCCAGCAACGGCTCTTACTCCATGGAAACCAAGGAAATTTGCAATTTTTCAACAGCTGGAGATGCCTGGCCCAATTGCGCATCCTTTGGCACCTTATTGATGTGGGTCAGTGTTCAATTGTACTTTTTACAGCGGATTGTATCAAGTACCTTTTGTTTTTTTTATATACAAATGGTGTGGTTTTTCTACATGTAGATAAAGACATTGAGTTTGTCTTCGACTTAGAAGTAAGACATTTGCTGGGTGAGTTAAATGGGCTTGGCCCAAAGATTTGACGTCGTCTGGGCTACCGAAGGGCACATAACTTATAATGAAAAGTTGAATATAGTAATGACCAGTCGCGATTGTACATAGTTAATGTAGCCGATTTCAATTCGCAAAAAGACCAGGCAAAAATCCAAAAGTAGAAAAACTGTTCCAATGCTGCTGGTAAGAGGCTAATCCGACGTATTTTGTGACGAGAAATCGAATGGTGCAAACCGCGTTGCTCTCCCACCAATACTTTTGGCTGTAGCCACAAATGAATAATCAATGATGTCAAGATCACGTGCCCAGCAACGGCTCTTACTCCATGGAAACCAAGGAAATTTCCAATTTTTCAACAGCTGGAGATGCCTGGCCCAATTGCGCATCCTTTGGCACCTTATTGATGTGGGTCAGTGTTCAATTGTACTTTTTACAGCGGATTGTATCAAGTACCTTGTGTTTTTTTTATATACAAATGGTGTGGTTTTTCTACATGTAGATAAAGACATTGAGTTTGTCTTCGACTTAGAAGTAAGACATTTGCTGGGTGAGTTAAATGGGCTTGGCCCAAATATTTGACGTCTTCTGGGCTACCGAAGGGCACATAACTTATAATGAAAAGTTGAATATAGTAATGACCAGTCGCGATTGTACATAGTTAATGTAGCCGATTTCAATTCGCAAAAAGACCAGGCAAAAATCCAAAAGTGGAAAAACTGTTCCAATGCTGCTGGTAAGAGGCTAATCCGACGTATTTTGTGACGAGAAATCGAATGGTGCAAACCGCGTTGCTCTCCGACCAATACTTTTGGCTGTAGCCACAAATGAATAATCAATGATGTCAAGATCACGTGCCCAGCAACGGCTCTTACTCCATGGAAACCAAGGAAATTTGCAAGTTTTCAACAGCTGGAGATGCCTGGCCCAATTGCGCATCTTTCGGAACCTTATTGATGTGGGTCAGTGTTCAATTGTACTTTTTACAGCGGACTGTGTCATGTACCTTGTGTTTTTTTTATATACAAATGGTGTGGTTTTTCTACATGTAGATAAAGACATTGAGTTTGTCTTCGACTTAGAAGTAAGACATTTGTTGGGTGAGTTAAATGGGCTTGGCCCAAAGATTTGACGTCGTCTGGGCTACCGAAGGGCACATAACTTATAATGAAAAGTTGAATATAGTAATGACCAGTCGCGATTGTACATAGTTAATGTAGCCGATTTCAATTCGCAAAAAGACCAGGCAAAAATCCAAAAGTGGAAAAACTGTTCCAATGCTGCTGGTAAGAGGCTAATCCGACGTATTTTGTGACGAGAAATCGAATGGTGCAAACCGCGTTGCTCTCCGACCAATACTTTTGGCTGTAGCCACAAATGAATAATCAATGATGTCAAGATCACGTGCCCAGCAACGGCTCTTACTCCATGGAAACCAAGGAAATTTGCAATTTTTCAACAGCTGGAGATGCCTGGCCCAATTGCGCATCCTTTGGCACCTTATTGATGTGGGTCAGTGTTCAATTGTACTTTTTACAGCGGATTGTATCAAGTACCTTGTGTTTTTTTTTATATACAAATGGTGTGGTTTTTCTACATGTAGATAAAGACATTGAGTTTGTCTTCGACTTAGGAGTAAGACATTTGCTGGGTGAGTTAAATGGGCTTGGCTTAAAGATTTGACGTCGTCTGGGCTACCGAAGGGCACATAACTTATAATGAAATGTTGAATATAGTAATGACCAGTCGCGATTGTACATAGTTAATGTAGCCGATTTCAATTAGCAAAAAGACCAGGCAAAAATCCAAAAGTGGAAAAACTGTTCCAATGCTGCTGGTAAGAGGCTAATCCGACGTATTTTGTGACGAGAAATCGAATGGTGCAAACCGCGTTGCTCTCCGACCAATACTTTTGGCTGTAGCCACAAATGAATAATCAATGATGTCAAGATCACGTGCCCAGCAACGGCTCTTACTCCATGGAAACCAAGGAAATTTGCAATTTTTCAACAGCTGGAGATGCCTGGCCCAATTGCGCATCCTTTGGCACCTTATTGATGTGGGTCAGTGTTCAATTGTACTTTTTACAGCGGATTGTATCAAGTACCTTTTGTTTTTTTTATATACAAATGGTGTGGTTTTTCTACATGTAGATAAAGACACTGAGTTTGTCTTCGACTTAGAAGTAAGACATTTGTTGGGTGAGTTAAATGGGCTTGGCCCAAAGATTTGACGTCGTCTGGGCTACCGAAGGGCACATAACTTATAATGAAAAGTTGAATATAGTAATGACCAGTCGCGATTGTACATAGTTAATGTAGCCGATTTCAATTAGCAAAATGACGAGGCAAAAATCCAAAAGTGGAAAAACTGTTCCAATGCTGCTGGTAAGAGGCTAATCCGACGTATTTTGTGACGAGAAATCGAATGGTGCAAACCGCGTTGCTCTCCGACCAATACTTTTGGCTGTAGCCACAAATGAATAATCAATGATGTCAAGATCACGTGCCCAGCAACGGCTCTTACTCCATGGAAACCAAGGAAATTTGCAATTTTTCAACAGCTGGAGATGCCTGGCCCAATTGCGCATCCTTTGGCACCTTATTGATGTGGGTCAGTGTTCAATTGTACTTTTTACAGCGGATTGTATCAAGTACCTTGTGTTTTTTTTATATACAAATGGTGTGGTTTTTCTACATGTAGATAAAGACATTGAGTTTGTCTTCGACTTAGAAGTAAGACATTTGCTGGGTGAGTTAAATGGGCTTGGCCCAAAGATTTGACGTCGTCTGGGCTACCGAAGGGCACATAACTTATAATGAAAAGTTGAATATAGTAATGACCAGTCGCGATTGTACATAGTTAATGTAGCCGATTTCAATTCGCAAAAAGACCAGGCAAAAATCCAAAAGTAGAAAAACTGTTCCAATGCTGCTGGTAAGAGGCTAATCCGACGTATTTTGTGACGAGAAATCGAATGGTGCAAACCGCGTTGCTCTCCGACCAATACTTTTGGCTGTAGCCACAAATGAATAATCAATGATGTCAAGAACACGTGCCCAGCAACGGCTCTTACTCCATGGAAACCAAGGAAATTTGCAATTTTTCAACAGCTGGAGATGCCTGGCCCAATTGCGCATCCTTTGGCACCTTATTGATGTGGGTCAGTGTTCAATTGTACTTTTTACAGCGGATTGTATCAAGTACCTTTTGTTTTTTTTATATACAAATGGTGTGGTTTTTCTACATGTAGATAAAGACATTGAGTTTGTCTTCGACTTAGAAGTAAGACATTTGTTGGGTGAGTTAAATGGGCTTGGCCCAAAGATTTGACGTCGTCTGGGCTACCGAAGGGCACATAACTTATAATGAAAAGTTGAATATAGTAATGACCAGTCGCGATTGTACATAGTTAATGTAGCCGATTTCAATTCGCAAAAAGACCAGGCAAAAATACAAAAGTGGAAAAACTGTTCCAATGCTGCTGGTAAGAGGCTAATCCGACGTATTTTGTGACGAGAAATCGAATGGTGCAAACCGCGTTGCTCTCCGACCAATACTTTTGGCTGTAGCCACAAATGAATAATCAATGATGTCAAGATCACGTGCCCAGCAACGGCTCTTACTCCATGGAAACCAAGGAAATTTGCAATTTTTCAACAGCTGGAGATGCCTGGCCCAATTGCGCATCCTTTGGCACCTTATTGATGTGGGTCAGTGTTCAATTGTACTTTTTACAGCGGATTGTATCAAGTACCTTGTGTTTTTTTTTATATACAAATGGTGTGGTTTTTCTACATGTAGATAAAGACATTGAGTTTGTCTTCGACTTAGGAGTAAGACATTTGCTGGGTGAGTTAAATGGGCTTGGCCCAAAGATTTGACGTCGTCTGGGCTACCGAAGGGCACATAACTTATAATGAAATGTTGAATATAGTAATGACCAGTCGCGATTGTACATAGTTAATGTAGCCGATTTCAATTCGCAAAAAGACCAGGCAAAAATCCAAAAGTGGAAAAACTGTTCCAATGCTGCTGGTAAGAGGCTAATCCGACGTATTTTGTGACGAGAAATCGAATGGTGCAAACCGCGTTGCTCTCCGACCAATACTTTTGGCTGTAGCCACAAATGAATAATCAATGATGTCCAGATCACGTGCCCAGCAACGGCTCTTACTCCATCGAAACCAAGGAAATTTGCAATTTTTCAACAGCTGGAGATGCCTGGCCCAATTGCGCATCCTTTGGCACCTTATTGATGTGGGTCAGTGTTCAATTGTACTTTTTACAGCGGATTGTATCAAGTACCTTGTGTTTTTTTATATACAAATGGTGTGGTTTTTCTACATGTAGATAAAGACATTGAGTTTGTCTTCGACTTAGAAGTAAGACATTTGCTGGGTGAGTTAAATGGGCTTGGCCCAAAGATTTGACGTCGTCTGGGCTACCGAAGGGCACATAACTTATAATGAAAAGTTGAATATAGTAATGACCAGTCGCGATTGTACATAGTTAATGTAGCCGATTTCAATTCGCAAAAAGACCAGGCAAAAATCCAAAAGTGGAAAAACTGTTCCAATGCTGCTGGTAAGAGGCTAATCCGACGTATTTTGTGACGAGAAATCGATTGGTGCAAACCGCGTTGCTCTCCGACCAATACTTTTGGCTGTAGCCACAAATGAATAATCAATGATGTCAAGATCACGTGCCCAGCAACGGCTCTTACTCCATGGAAACCAAGGAAATTTGCAATTTTTCAACAGCTGGAGATGCCTGGCCCAATTGCGCATCCTTTGGCACCTTATTGATGTGGGTCAGTGTTCAATTGTACTTTTTACAGCGGATTGTATCAAGTACCTTGTGTTTTTTTTTATATACAAATGGTGTGGTTTTTCTACATGTAGATAAAGACATTGAGTTTGTCTTCGACTTAGGAGTAAGACATTTGTTGGGTGAGTTAAATGGGCTTGGCCCAAAGATTTGACGTCGTCTGGGCTACCGAAGGGCACATAACTTATAATGAAATGTTGAATATAGTAATGACCAGTCGCGATTGTACATAGTTAATGTAGCCGAATTCAATTAGCAAAAAGACCAGGCAAAAATCCAAAAGTGGAAAAACTGTTCCAATGCTGCTGGTAAGAGGCTAATCCGACGTATTTTGTGACGAGAAATCGAATTTTGCAAACCACGTTGCTCTCCGACCAATACTTTTGGCTGTAGCCACAAATGAATAATCAATGATGTCAAGATCACGTGCCCAGCAACGGCTCTTACTCCATGGAAACCAAGGAAATTTGCAATTTTTCAACAGCTGGAGATGCCTGGCCCAATTGCGCATCCTTTGGCACCTTATTGATGTGGGTCAGTGTTCAATTGTACTTTTTACAGCGGATTGTATCAAGTACCTTTTGTTTTTTTTATATACAAATGGTGTGGTTTTTCTACATGTAGATAAAGACATTGAGTTTGTCTTCGACTTAGAAGTAAGACATTTGCTGGGTGAGTTAAATGGGCTTGGCCCAAAGATTTGACGTCGTCTGGGCTACCGAAGGGCACATAACTTATAATGAAAAGTTGAATATAGTAATGACCAGTCGCGATTGTACATAGTTAATGTAGCCGATTTCAATTCGCAAAAAGACCAGGCAAAAATCCAAAAGTGGAAAAACTGTTCCAATGCTGCTGGTAAGAGGCTAATCCGACGTATTTTGTGACGAGAAATCGATTGGTGCAAACCGCGTTGCTCTCCGACCAATACTTTTGGCTGTAGCCACAAATGAATAATCAATGATGTCAAGATCACGTGCCCAGCAACGGCTCTTACTCCATGGAAACCAAGGAAATTTGCAATTTTTCAACAGCTGGAGATGCCTGGCCCAATTGCGCATCCTTTGGCACCTTATTGATGTGGGTCAGTGTTCAATTGTACTTTTTACAGCGGATTGTATCAAGTACCTTGTGTTTTTTTTATATACAAATGGTGTGGTTTTTCTACATGTAGATAAAGACATTGAGTTTGTCTTCGACTTAGAAGTAAGACATTTGCTGGGTGAGTTAAATGGGCTTGGCCCAAAGATTTGACGTCGTCTGGGCTACCGAAGGGCACATAACTTATAATGAAAAGTTGAATATAGTAATGACCAGTCGCGATTGTACATAGTTAATGTAGCCGATTTCAATTCGCAAAAAGACCAGGCAAAAATCCAAAAGTAGAAAAACTGTTCCAATGCTGCTGGTAAGAGGCTAATCCGACGTATTTTGTGACGAGAAATCGAATGGTGCAAACCGCGTTGCTCTCCGACCAATACTTTTGGCTGTAGCCACAAATGAATAATCAATGATGTCAAGATCACGTGCCCAGCAACGGCTCTTACTCCATGGAAACCAAGGAAATTTGCAATTTTTCAACAGCTGGAGATGCCTGGCCCAATTGCGCATCCTTTGGCACCTTATTGATGTGGGTCAGTGTTCAATTGTACTTTTTACAGCGGATTGTATCAAGTACCTTTTGTTTTTTTTATATACAAATGGTGTGGTTTTTCTACATGTAGATAAAGACATTGAGTTTGTCTTCGACTTAGAAGTAAGACATTTGCTGGGTGAGTTAAATGGGCTTGGCCCAAAGATTTGACGTCGTCTGGGCTACCGAAGGGCACATAACTTATAATGAAAAGTTGAATATAGTAATGACCAGTCGCGATTGTACATAGTTAATGTAGCCGATTTCAATTCGCAAAAAGACCAGGCAAAAATCCAAAAGTGGAAAAACTGTTCCAATGCTGCTGGTAAGAGGCTAATCCGACGTATTTTGTGACGAGAAATCGATTGGTGCAAACCGCGTTGCTCTCCGACCAATACTTTTGGCTGTAGCCACAAATGAATAATCAATGATGTCAAGATCACGTGCCCAGCAACGGCTCTTACTCCATGGAAACCAAGGAAATTTGCAATTTTTCAACAGCTGGAGATGCCTGGCCCAATTGCGCATCCTTTGGCACCTTATTGATGTGGGTCAGTGTTCAATTGTACTTTTTACAGCGGATTGTATCAAGTACCTTGTGTTTTTTTTATATACAAATGGTGTGGTTTTTCTACATGTAGATAAAGACATTGAGTTTGTCTTCGACTTAGAAGTAAGACATTTGCTGGGTGAGTTAAATGGGCTTGGCCCAAAGATTTGACGTCGTCTGGGCTACCGAAGGGCACATAACTTATAATGAAAAGTTGAATATAGTAATGACCAGTCGCGATTGTACATAGTTAATGTAGCCGATTTCAATTCGCAAAAAGACCAGGCAAAAATCCAAAAGTAGAAAAACTGTTCCAATGCTGCTGGTAAGAGGCTAATCCGACGTATTTTGTGACGAGAAATCGAATGGTGCAAACCGCGTTGCTCTCCGACCAATACTTTTGGCTGTAGCCACAAATGAATAATCAATGATGTCAAGAACACGTGCCCAGCAACGGCTCTTACTCCATGGAAACCAAGGAAATTTCCAATTTTTCAACAGCTGGAGATGCCTGGCCCAATTGCGCATCCTTTGGCACCTTATTGATGTGGGTCAGTGTTCAATTGTACTTTTTACAGCGGATTGTATCAAGTACCTTTTGTTTTTTTTATATACAAATGGTGTGGTTTTTCTACATGTAGATAAAGACATTGAGTTTGTCTTCGACTTAGAAGTAAGACATTTGTTGGGTGAGTTAAATGGGCTTGGCCCAAAGATTTGACGTCGTCTGGGCTACCGAAGGGCACATAACTTATAATGAAAAGTTGAATATAGTAATGACCAGTCGCGATTGTACATAGTTAATGTAGCCGATTTCAATTCGCATAAAGACCAGGCAAAAATACAAAAGTGGAAAAACTGTTCCAATGCTGCTGGTAAGAGGCTAATCCGACGTATTTTGTGACGAGAAATCGAATGGTGCAAACCGCGTTGCTCTCCGACCAATACTTTTGGCTGTAGCCACAAATGAATAATCAATGATGTCAAGATCACGTGCCCAGCAACGGCTCTTACTCCATGGAAACCAAGGAAATTTGCAATTTTTCAACAGCTGGAGATGCCTGGCCCAATTGCGCATCCTTTGGCACCTTATTGATGTGGGTCAGTGTTCAATTGTACTTTTTACAGCGGATTGTATCAAGTACCTTGTGTTTTTTTTTATATACAAATGGTGTGGTTTTTCTACATGTAGATAAAGACATTGAGTTTGTCTTCGACTTAGGAGTAAGACATTTGCTGGGTGAGTTAAATGGGCTTGGCCCAAAGATTTGACGTCGTCTGGGCTACCGAAGGGCACATAACTTATAATGAAATGTTGAATATAGTAATGACCAGTCGCGATTGTACATAGTTAATGTAGCCGATTTCAATTAGCAAAAAGACCAGGCAAAAATCCAAAAGTGGAAAAACTGTTCCAATGCTGCTGGTAAGAGGCTAATCCGACGTATTTTGTGACGAGAAATCGAATGGTGCAAACCGCGTTGCTCTCCGACCAATACTTTTGGCTGTAGCCACAAATGAATAATCAATGATGTCCAGATCACGTGCCCAGCAACGGCTCTTACTCCATCGAAACCAAGGAAATTTGCAATTTTTCAACAGCTGGAGATGCCTGGCCCAATTGCGCATCCTTTGGCACCTTATTGATGTGGGTCAGTGTTCAATTGTACTTTTTACAGCGGATTGTATCAAGTACCTTGTGTTTTTTTATATACAAATGGTGTGGTTTTTCTACATGTAGATAAAGACATTGAGTTTGTCTTCGACTTAGAAGTAAGACATTTGCTGGGTGAGTTAAATGGGCTTGGCCCAAAGATTTGACGTCGTCTGGGCTACCGAAGGGCACATAACTTATAATGAAAAGTTGAATATAGTAATGACCAGTCGCGATTGTACATAGTTAATGTAGCCGATTTCAATTCGCAAAAAGACCAGGCAAAAATCCAAAAGTGGAAAAACTGTTCCAATGCTGCTGGTAAGAGGCTAATCCGACGTATTTTGTGACGAGAAATCGATTGGTGCAAACCGCGTTGCTCTCCGACCAATACTTTTGGCTGTAGCCACAAATGAATAATCAATGATGTCAAGATCACGTGCCCAGCAACGGCTCTTACTCCATGGAAACCAAGGAAATTTGCAATTTTTCAACAGCTGGAGATGCCTGGCCCAATTGCGCATCCTTTGGCACCTTATTGATGTGGGTCAGTGTTCAATTGTACTTTTTACAGCGGATTGTATCAAGTACCTTGTGTTTTTTTTTATATACAAATGGTGTGGTTTTTCTACATGTAGATAAAGACATTGAGTTTGTCTTCGACTTAGGAGTAAGACATTTGTTGGGTGAGTTAAATGGGCTTGGCCCAAAGATTTGACGTCGTCTGGGCTACCGAAGGGCACATAACTTATAATGAAATGTTGAATATAGTAATGACCAGTCGCGATTGTACATAGTTAATGTAGCCGAATTCAATTAGCAAAAAGACCAGGCAAAAATCCAAAAGTGGAAAAACTGTTCCAATGCTGCTGGTAAGAGGCTAATCCGACGTATTTTGTGACGAGAAATCGAATTTTGCAAACCACGTTGCTCTCCGACCAATACTTTTGGCTGTAGCCACAAATGAATAATCAATGATGTCAAGATCACGTGCCCAGCAACGGCTCTTACTCCATGGAAACCAAGGAAATTTGCAATTTTTCAACAGCTGGAGATGCCTGGCCCAATTGCGCATCCTTTGGCACCTTATTGATGTGGGTCAGTGTTCAATTGTACTTTTTACAGCGGATTGTATCAAGTACCTTGTGTTTTTTTATATACAAATGGTGTGGTTTTTCTACATGTAGATAAAGACATTGAGTTTGTCTTCGACTTAGAAGTAAGACATTTGCTGGGTGAGTTAAATGGGCTTGGCCCAAAGATTTGACGTCGTCTGGGCTACCGAAGGGCACATAACTTATAATGAAAAGTTGAATATAGTAATGACCAGTCGCGATTGTACATAGTTAATGTAGCCGATTTCAATTAGCAAAAAGACCAGGCAAAAATCCAAAAGTGGAAAAACTGTTCCAATGCTGCTGGTAAGAGGCTAATCCGACGTATTTTGTGACGAGAAATCGAATGGTGCAAACCGCGTTGCTCTCTGACCAATACTTTTGGCTGTAGCCACAAGTGAATAATGAATGATGTCAAGATCACGTGCCCAGCAACGGCTCTTACTCCATGGAAACCAAGGAAATTTGCAATTTTTCAACAGCTGGAGATGCCTGGCCCAATTGCGCATCCTTTGGCACCTTATTGATGTGGGTCAGTGTTCAATTGTACTTTTTACAGCGGATTGTATCAAGTACCTTGTGTTTTTTTTTATATACAAATGGTGTGGTTTTTCTACATGTAGATAAAGACATTGAGTTTGTCTTCGACTTAGGAGTAAGACATTTGCTGGGTGAGTTAAATGGGCTTGGCCCAAAGATTTGACGTCGTCTGGGCTACCGAAGGGCACATAACTTATAATGAAATGTTGAATATAGTAATGACCAGTCGCGATTGTACATAGTTAATGTAGCCGATTTCAATTAGCAAAAAGACCAGGCAAAAATCCAAAAGTGGAAAAACTGTTCCAATGCTGCTGGTAAGAGGCTAATCCGACGTATTTTGTGACGAGAAATCGAATGGTGCAAACCGCGTTGCTCTCCGACCAATACTTTTGGCTGTAGCCACAAATGAATAATGAAGGATGTCAAGATCACGTGCCCAGCAACGGCTCTTACTCCATGGAAACCAAGGAAATTTCCAATTTTTCAACAGCTGGAGATGCCTGGCCCAATTGCGCATCCTTTGGCACCTTATTGATGTGGGTCAGTGTTCAATTGTACTTTTTACAGCGGATTGTATCAAGTACCTTGTGTTTTTTTATATACAAATGGTGTGGTTTTTCTACATGTAGATAAAGACATTGAGTTTGTCTTCGACTTAGAAGTAAGACATTTGCTGGGTGAGTTAAATGGGCTTGGCCCAAAGATTTGACGTCGTCTGGGCTACCGAAGGGCACATAACTTATAATGAAAAGTTGAATATAGTAATGACCAGTCGCGATTGTACATAGTTAATGTAGCCGATTTCAATTCGCAAAAAGACCAGGCAAAAATCCAAAAGTGGAAAAACTGTTCCAATGCTGCTGGTAAGAGGCTAATCCGACGTATTTTGTGACGAGAAATCGATTGGTGCAAACCGCGTTGCTCTCCGACCAATACTTTTGGCTGTAGCCACAAATGAATAATCAATGATGTCAAGATCACGTGCCCAGCAACGGCTCTTACTCCATGGAAACCAAGGAAATTTCCAATTTTTCAACAGCTGGAGATGCCTGGCCCAATTGCGCATCCTTTGGCACCTTTTTGATGTGGGTCAGTGTTCAATTGTACTTTTTACAGCGGATTGTATCAAGTACCTTTTGTTTTTTTTATATACAAATGGTGTGGTTTTTCTACATGTAGATAAAGACATTGAGTTTGTCTTCGACTTAGGAGTAAGACATTTGCTGGGTGAGTTAAATGGGCTTGGCCCAAAGATTTGACGTCGTCTGGGCTACCGAAGGGCACATAACTTATAATGAAATGTTGAATATAGTAATGACCAGTCGCGATTGTACATAGTTAATGTAGCCGATTTCAATTAGCAAAAAGACCAGGCAAAAATCCAAAAGTGGAAAAACTGTTCCAATGCTGCTGGTAAGAGGCTAATCTGACGTATTTTGTGACGAGAAATCGAATGGTGCAAACCGCGTTGCTCTCTGACCAATACTTTTGGCTGTAGCCACAAGTGAATAATGAATGATGTCAAGATCACGTGCCCAGCAACGGCTCTTACTCCATGGAAACCAAGGAAATTTGCAATTTTTCAACAGCTGGAGATGCCTGGCCCAATTGCGCATCCTTTGGCACCTTATTGATGTGGGTCAGTGTTCAATTGTACTTTTTACAGCGGATTGTATCAAGTACCTTGTGTTTTTTTTTATATACAAATGGTGTGGTTTTTCTACATGTAGATAAAGACATTGAGTTTGTCTTCGACTTAGGAGTAAGACATTTGCTGGGTGAGTTAAATGGGCTTGGCCCAAAGATTTGACGTCGTCTGGGCTACCGAAGGGCACATAACTTATAATGAAATGTTGAATATAGTAATGACCAGTCGCGATTGTACATAGTTAATGTAGCCGATTTCAATTAGCAAAAAGACCAGGCAAAAATCCAAAAGTGGAAAAACTGTTCCAATGCTGCTGGTAAGAGGCTAATCCGACGTATTTTGTGACGAGAAATCGAATGGTGCAAACCGCGTTGCTCTCCGACCAATACTTTTGGCTGTAGCCACAAATGAATAATCAATGATGTCCAGATCACGTGCCCAGCAACGGCTCTTACTCCATGGAAACCAAGGAAATTTGCAATTTTTCAACAGCTGGAGATGCCTGGCCCAATTGCGCATCCTTTGGCACCTTATTGATGTGGGTCAGTGTTCAATTGTACTTTTTACAGCGGATTGTATCAAGTACCTTGTGTTTTTTTATATACAAATGGTGTGGTTTTTCTACATGTAGATAAAGACATTGAGTTTGTCTTCGACTTAGAAGTAAGACATTTGCTGGGTGAGTTAAATGGGCTTGGCCCAAAGATTTGACGTCGTCTGGGCTACCGAAGGGCACATAACTTATAATGAAAAGTTGAATATAGTAATGACCAGTCGCGATTGTACATAGTTAATGTAGCCGATTTCAATTCGCAAAAAGACCAGGCAAAAATCCAAAAGTAGAAAAACTGTTCCAATGCTGCTGGTAAGAGGCTAATCCGACGTATTTTGTGACGAGAAATCGATTGGTGCAAACCGCGTTGCTCTCCGACCAATACTTTTGGCTGTAGCCACAAATGAATAATCAATGATGTCAAGATCACGTGCCCAGCAACGGCTCTTACTCCATGGAAACCAAGGAAATTTGCAATTTTTCAACAGCTGGAGATGCCTGGCCCAATTGCGCATCCTTTGGCACCTTATTGATGTGGGTCAGTGTTCAATTGTACTTTTTACAGCGGATTGTATCAAGTACCTTTTGTTTTTTTTATATACAAATGGTGTGGTTTTTCTACATGTAGATAAAGACATTGAGTTTGTCTTCGACTTAGAAGTAAGACATTTGTTGGGTGAGTTAAATGGGCTTGGCCCAAAGATTTGACGTCGTCTGGGCTACCGAAGGGCACATAACTTATAATGAAAAATTGAATATAGTAATGACCAGTCGCGATTGTACATAGCTAATGTATCCGATTTCAATAAGCAAAAAGGCCAGGCAAAAATCCAAAAGTGGAAAAACTGTTCCAATGCTGCTGGTAAGAGGCTAATCCGACGTATTTTGTGACGAGAAATCGAATGGTGCAAACCGCGTTGCTCTCCGACCAATACTTTTGGCTGTAGCCACAAATGAATAATCAATGATGTCAAGATCACGTGCCCAGCAACGGCTCTTACTCCATGGAAACCAAGGAAATTTGCAATTTTTCAACAGCTGGAGATGCCTGGCCCAATTGCGCATCCTTTGGCACCTTATTGATGTGGGTCAGTGTTCAATTGTACTTTTTACAGCGGATTGTATCAAGTACCTTGTGTTTTTTTTATATACAAATGGTGTGGTTTTTCTACATGTAGATAAAGACATTGAGTTTGTCTTCGACTTAGAAGTAAGACATTTGCTGGGTGAGTTAAATGGGCTTGGCCCAAAGATTTGACGTCGTCTGGGCTACCGAAGGGCACATAACTTATAATGAAAAGTTGAATATAGTAATGACCAGTCGCGATTGTACATAGTTAATGTAGCCGATTTCAATTCGCAAAAAGACCAGGCAAAAATCCAAAAGTAGAAAAACTGTTCCAATGCTGCTGGTAAGAGGCTAATCCGACGTATTTTGTGACGAGAAATCGAATGGTGCAAACCGCGTTGCTCTCCGACCAATACTTTTGGCTGTAGCCACAAATGAATAATCAATGATGTCAAGAACACGTGCCCAGCAACGGCTCTTACTCCATGGAAACCAAGGAAATTTCCAATTTTTCAACAGCTGGAGATGCCTGGCCCAATTGCGCATCCTTTGGCACCTTATTGATGTGGGTCAGTGTTCAATTGTACTTTTTACAGCGGATTGTATCAAGTACCTTTTGTTTTTTTTATATACAAATGGTGTGGTTTTTCTACATGTAGATAAAGACATTGAGTTTGTCTTCGACTTAGAAGTAAGACATTTGTTGGGTGAGTTAAATGGGCTTGGCCCAAAGATTTGACGTCGTCTGGGCTACCGAAGGGCACATAACTTATAATGAAAAGTTGAATATAGTAATGACCAGTCGCGATTGTACATAGTTAATGTAGCCGATTTCAATTCGCATAAAGACCAGGCAAAAATACAAAAGTGGAAAAACTGTTCCAATGCTGCTGGTAAGAGGCTAATCCGACGTATTTTGTGACGAGAAATCGAATGGTGCAAACCGCGTTGCTCTCCGACCAATACTTTTGGCTGTAGCCACAAATGAATAATCAATGATGTCAAGATCACGTGCCCAGCAACGGCTCTTACTCCATGGAAACCAAGGAAATTTGCAATTTTTCAACAGCTGGAGATGCCTGGCCCAATTGCGCATCCTTTGGCACCTTATTGATGTGGGTCAGTGTTCAATTGTACTTTTTACAGCGGATTGTATCAAGTACCTTGTGTTTTTTTTTATATACAAATGGTGTGGTTTTTCTACATGTAGATAAAGACATTGAGTTTGTCTTCGACTTAGGAGTAAGACATTTGCTGGGTGAGTTAAATGGGCTTGGCCCAAAGATTTGACGTCGTCTGGGCTACCGAAGGGCACATAACTTATAATGAAATGTTGAATATAGTAATGACCAGTCGCGATTGTACATAGTTAATGTAGCCGATTTCAATTAGCAAAAAGACCAGGCAAAAATCCAAAAGTGGAAAAACTGTTCCAATGCTGCTGGTAAGAGGCTAATCCGACGTATTTTGTGACGAGAAATCGAATGGTGCAAACCGCGTTGCTCTCCGACCAATACTTTTGGCTGTAGCCACAAATGAATAATCAATGATGTCCAGATCACGTGCCCAGCAACGGCTCTTACTCCATCGAAACCAAGGAAATTTGCAATTTTTCAACAGCTGGAGATGCCTGGCCCAATTGCGCATCCTTTGGCACCTTATTGATGTGGGTCAGTGTTCAATTGTACTTTTTACAGCGGATTGTATCAAGTACCTTGTGTTTTTTTATATACAAATGGTGTGGTTTTTCTACATGTAGATAAAGACATTGAGTTTGTCTTCGACTTAGAAGTAAGACATTTGCTGGGTGAGTTAAATGGGCTTGGCCCAAAGATTTGACGTCGTCTGGGCTACCGAAGGGCACATAACTTATAATGAAAAGTTGAATATAGTAATGACCAGTCGCGATTGTACATAGTTAATGTAGCCGATTTCAATTCGCAAAAAGACCAGGCAAAAATCCAAAAGTGGAAAAACTGTTCCAATGCTGCTGGTAAGAGGCTAATCCGACGTATTTTGTGACGAGAAATCGATTGGTGCAAACCGCGTTGCTCTCCGACCAATACTTTTGGCTGTAGCCACAAATGAATAATCAATGATGTCAAGATCACGTGCCCAGCAACGGCTCTTACTCCATGGAAACCAAGGAAATTTGCAATTTTTCAACAGCTGGAGATGCCTGGCCCAATTGCGCATCCTTTGGCACCTTATTGATGTGGGTCAGTGTTCAATTGTACTTTTTACAGCGGATTGTATCAAGTACCTTGTGTTTTTTTTTATATACAAATGGTGTGGTTTTTCTACATGTAGATAAAGACATTGAGTTTGTCTTCGACTTAGGAGTAAGACATTTGTTGGGTGAGTTAAATGGGCTTGGCCCAAAGATTTGACGTCGTCTGGGCTACCGAAGGGCACATAACTTATAATGAAATGTTGAATATAGTAATGACCAGTCGCGATTGTACATAGTTAATGTAGCCGAATTCAATTAGCAAAAAGACCAGGCAAAAATCCAAAAGTGGAAAAACTGTTCCAATGCTGCTGGTAAGAGGCTAATCCGACGTATTTTGTGACGAGAAATCGAATTTTGCAAACCACGTTGCTCTCCGACCAATACTTTTGGCTGTAGCCACAAATGAATAATCAATGATGTCAAGATCACGTGCCCAGCAACGGCTCTTACTCCATGGAAACCAAGGAAATTTGCAATTTTTCAACAGCTGGAGATGCCTGGCCCAATTGCGCATCCTTTGGCACCTTATTGATGTGGGTCAGTGTTCAATTGTACTTTTTACAGCGGATTGTATCAAGTACCTTGTGTTTTTTTATATACAAATGGTGTGGTTTTTCTACATGTAGATAAAGACATTGAGTTTGTCTTCGACTTAGAAGTAAGACATTTGCTGGGTGAGTTAAATGGGCTTGGCCCAAAGATTTGACGTCGTCTGGGCTACCGAAGGGCACATAACTTATAATGAAAAGTTGAATATAGTAATGACCAGTCGCGATTGTACATAGTTAATGTAGCCGATTTCAATTAGCAAAAAGACCAGGCAAAAATCCAAAAGTGGAAAAACTGTTCCAATGCTGCTGGTAAGAGGCTAATCCGACGTATTTTGTGACGAGAAATCGAATGGTGCAAACCGCGTTGCTCTCTGACCAATACTTTTGGCTGTAGCCACAAGTGAATAATGAATGATGTCAAGATCACGTGCCCAGCAACGGCTCTTACTCCATGGAAACCAAGGAAATTTGCAATTTTTCAACAGCTGGAGATGCCTGGCCCAATTGCGCATCCTTTGGCACCTTATTGATGTGGGTCAGTGTTCAATTGTACTTTTTACAGCGGATTGTATCAAGTACCTTGTGTTTTTTTTTATATACAAATGGTGTGGTTTTTCTACATGTAGATAAAGACATTGAGTTTGTCTTCGACTTAGGAGTAAGACATTTGCTGGGTGAGTTAAATGGGCTTGGCCCAAAGATTTGACGTCGTCTGGGCTACCGAAGGGCACATAACTTATAATGAAATGTTGAATATAGTAATGACCAGTCGCGATTGTACATAGTTAATGTAGCCGATTTCAATTAGCAAAAAGACCAGGCAAAAATCCAAAAGTGGAAAAACTGTTCCAATGCTGCTGGTAAGAGGCTAATCCGACGTATTTTGTGACGAGAAATCGAATGGTGCAAACCGCGTTGCTCTCCGACCAATACTTTTGGCTGTAGCCACAAATGAATAATGAAGGATGTCAAGATCACGTGCCCAGCAACGGCTCTTACTCCGTGGAAACCAAGGAAATTTCCAATTTTTCAACAGCTGGAGATGCCTGGCCCAATTGCGCATCCTTTGGCACCTTATTGATGTGGGTCAGTGTTCAATTGTACTTTTTACAGCGGATTGTATCAAGTACCTTGTGTTTTTTTATATACAAATGGTGTGGTTTTTCTACATGTAGATAAAGACATTGAGTTTGTCTTCGACTTAGAAGTAAGACATTTGCTGGGTGAGTTAAATGGGCTTGGCCCAAAGATTTGACGTCGTCTGGGCTACCGAAGGGCACATAACTTATAATGAAAAGTTGAATATAGTAATGACCAGTCGCGATTGTACATAGTTAATGTAGCCGATTTCAATTCGCAAAAAGACCAGGCAAAAATCCAAAAGTGGAAAAACTGTTCCAATGCTGCTGGTAAGAGGCTAATCCGACGTATTTTGTGACGAGAAATCGATTGGTGCAAACCGCGTTGCTCTCCGACCAATACTTTTGGCTGTAGCCACAAATGAATAATCAATGATGTCAAGATCACGTGCCCAGCAACGGCTCTTACTCCATGGAAACCAAGGAAATTTCCAATTTTTCAACAGCTGGAGATGCCTGGCCCAATTGCGCATCCTTTGGCACCTTTTTGATGTGGGTCAGTGTTCAATTGTACTTTTTACAGCGGATTGTATCAAGTACCTTTTGTTTTTTTTATATACAAATGGTGTGGTTTTTCTACATGTAGATAAAGACATTGAGTTTGTCTTCGACTTAGGAGTAAGACATTTGCTGGGTGAGTTAAATGGGCTTGGCCCAAAGATTTGACGTCGTCTGGGCTACCGAAGGGCACATAACTTATAATGAAATGTTGAATATAGTAATGACCAGTCGCGATTGTACATAGTTAATGTAGCCGATTTCAATTAGCAAAAAGACCAGGCAAAAATCCAAAAGTGGAAAAACTGTTCCAATGCTGCTGGTAAGAGGCTAATCTGACGTATTTTGTGACGAGAAATCGAATGGTGCAAACCGCGTTGCTCTCTGACCAATACTTTTGGCTGTAGCCACAAGTGAATAATGAATGATGTCAAGATCACGTGCCCAGCAACGGCTCTTACTCCATGGAAACCAAGGAAATTTGCAATTTTTCAACAGCTGGAGATGCCTGGCCCAATTGCGCATCCTTTGGCACCTTATTGATGTGGGTCAGTGTTCAATTGTACTTTTTACAGCGGATTGTATCAAGTACCTTGTGTTTTTTTTTATATACAAATGGTGTGGTTTTTCTACATGTAGATAAAGACATTGAGTTTGTCTTCGACTTAGGAGTAAGACATTTGCTGGGTGAGTTAAATGGGCTTGGCCCAAAGATTTGACGTCGTCTGGGCTACCGAAGGGCACATAACTTATAATGAAATGTTGAATATAGTAATGACCAGTCGCGATTGTACATAGTTAATGTAGCCGATTTCAATTAGCAAAAAGACCAGGCAAAAATCCAAAAGTGGAAAAACTGTTCCAATGCTGCTGGTAAGAGGCTAATCCGACGTATTTTGTGACGAGAAATCGAATGGTGCAAACCGCGTTGCTCTCCGACCAATACTTTTGGCTGTAGCCACAAATGAATAATCAATGATGTCCAGATCACGTGCCCAGCAACGGCTCTTACTCCATGGAAACCAAGGAAATTTGCAATTTTTCAACAGCTGGAGATGCCTGGCCCAATTGCGCATCCTTTGGCACCTTATTGATGTGGGTCAGTGTTCAATTGTACTTTTTACAGCGGATTGTATCAAGTACCTTGTGTTTTTTTATATACAAATGGTGTGGTTTTTCTACATGTAGATAAAGACATTGAGTTTGTCTTCGACTTAGAAGTAAGACATTTGCTGGGTGAGTTAAATGGGCTTGGCCCAAAGATTTGACGTCGTCTGGGCTACCGAAGGGCACATAACTTATAATGAAAAGTTGAATATAGTAATGACCAGTCGCGATTGTACATAGTTAATGTAGCCGATTTCAATTCGCAAAAAGACCAGGCAAAAATCCAAAAGTAGAAAAACTGTTCCAATGCTGCTGGTAAGAGGCTAATCCGACGTATTTTGTGACGAGAAATCGATTGGTGCAAACCGCGTTGCTCTCCGACCAATACTTTTGGCTGTAGCCACAAATGAATAATCAATGATGTCAAGATCACGTGCCCAGCAACGGCTCTTACTCCATGGAAACCAAGGAAATTTGCAATTTTTCAACAGCTGGAGATGCCTGGCCCAATTGCGCATCCTTTGGCACCTTATTGATGTGGGTCAGTGTTCAATTGTACTTTTTACAGCGGATTGTATCAAGTACCTTTTGTTTTTTTTATATACAAATGGTGTGGTTTTTCTACATGTAGATAAAGACATTGAGTTTGTCTTCGACTTAGAAGTAAGACATTTGTTGGGTGAGTTAAATGGGCTTGGCCCAAAGATTTGACGTCGTCTGGGCTACCGAAGGGCACATAACTTATAATGAAAAATTGAATATAGTAATGACCAGTCGCGATTGTACATAGCTAATGTATCCGATTTCAATAAGCAAAAAGGCCAGGCAAAAATCCAAAAGTGGAAAAACTGTTCCAATGCTGCTGGTAAGAGGCTAATCCGACGTATTTTGTGACGAGAAATCGAATGGTGCAAACCGCGTTGCTCTCCGACCAATACTTTTGGCTGTAGCCACAAATGAATAATCAATGATGTCAAGATCACGTGCCCAGCAACGGCTCTTACTCCATGGAAACCAAGGAAATTTGCAATTTTTCAACAGCTGGAGATGCCTGGCCCAATTGCGCATCCTTTGGCACCTTATTGATGTGGGTCAGTGTTCAATTGTACTTTTTACAGCGGATTGTATCAAGTACCTTGTGTTTTTTTTATATACAAATGGTGTGGTTTTTCTACATGTACATAAAGACATTGAGTTTGTCTTCGACTTAGAAGTAAGACATTTGCTGGGTGAGTTAAATGGGCTTGGCCCAAAGATTTGACGTCGTCTGGGCTACCGAAGGGCACATAACTTATAATGAAAAGTTGAATATAGTAATGACCAGTCGCGATTGTACATAGTTAATGTAGCCGATTTCAATTCGCAAAAAGACCAGGCAAAAATCCAAAAGTAGAAAAACTGTTCCAATGCTGCTGGTAAGAGGCTAATCCGACGTATTTTGTGACGAGAAATCGAATGGTGCAAACCGCGTTGCTCTCCGACCAATACTTTTGGCTGTAGCCACAAATGAATAATCAATGATGTCAAGATCACGTGCCCAGCAACGGCTCTTACTCCATGGAAACCAAGGAAATTTGCAATTTTTCAACAGCTGGAGATGCCTGGCCCAATTGCGCATCCTTTGGCACCTTATTGATGTGGGTCAGTGTTCAATTGTACTTTTTACAGCGGATTGTATCAAGTACCTTGTGTTTTTTTTATATACAAATGGTGTGGTTTTTCTACATGTAGATAAAGACATTGAGTTTGTCTTCGACTTAGAAGTAAGACATTTGTTGGGTGAGTTAAATGGGCTTGGCCCAAAGATTTGACGTCGTCTGGGCTACCGAAGGGCACATAACTTATAATGAAAAGTTGAATATAGTAATGACCAGTCGCGATTGTACATAGTTAATGTAGCCGATTTCAATTAGCAAAAAGACCAGGCAAAAATCCAAAAGTGGAAAAACTGTTCCAATGCTGCTGGTAAGAGGCTAATCCGACGTATTTTGTGACGAGAAATCGAATGGTGCAAACCGCGTTGCTCTCCGACCAATACTTTTGGCTGTAGCCACAAGTGAATAATCAATGATGTCAAGATCACGTGCCCAGCAACGGCTCTTACTCCATGGAAACCAAGGAAATTTGCAATTTTTCAACAGCTGGAGATGCCTGGCCCAATTGCGCATCCTTTGGCACCTTATTGATGTGGGTCAGTGTTCAATTGTACTTTTTACAGCGGATTGTATCAAGTACCTTTTGTTTTTTTTATATACAAATGGTGTGGTTTTTCTACATGTAGATAAAGACATTGAGTTTGTCTTCGACTTAGAAGTAAGACATTTGCTGGGTGAGTTAAATGGGCTTGGCCCAAAGATTTGACGTCGTCTGGGCTACCGAAGGGCACATAACTTATAATGAAAAGTTGAATATAGTAATGACCAGTCGCGATTGTACATAGTTAATGTAGCCGATTTCAATTCGCAAAAAGACCAGGCAAAAATCCAAAAGTAGAAAAACTGTTCCAATGCTGCTGGTAAGAGGCTAATCCGACGTATTTTGTGACGAGAAATCGAATGGTGCAAACCGCGTTGCTCTCCCACCAATACTTTTGGCTGTAGCCACAAATGAATAATCAATGATGTCAAGATCACGTGCCCAGCAACGGCTCTTACTCCATGGAAACCAAGGAAATTTCCAATTTTTCAACAGCTGGAGATGCCTGGCCCAATTGCGCATCCTTTGGCACCTTATTGATGTGGGTCAGTGTTCAATTGTACTTTTTACAGCGGATTGTATCAAGTACCTTGTGTTTTTTTTATATACAAATGGTGTGGTTTTTCTACATGTAGATAAAGACATTGAGTTTGTCTTCGACTTAGAAGTAAGACATTTGCTGGGTGAGTTAAATGGGCTTGGCCCAAATATTTGACGTCTTCTGGGCTACCGAAGGGCACATAACTTATAATGAAAAGTTGAATATAGTAATGACCAGTCGCGATTGTACATAGTTAATGTAGCCGATTTCAATTAGCAAAAAGACCAGGCAAAAATCCAAAAGTGGAAAAACTGTTCCAATGCTGCTGGTAAGAGGCTAATCCGACGTATTTTGTGACGAGAAATCGAATGGTGCAAACCGCGTTGCTCTCCGACCAATACTTTTGGCTGTAGCCACAAATGAATAATCAATGATGTCAAGATCACGTGCCCAGCAACGGCTCTTACTCCATGGAAACCAAGGAAATTTGCAATTTTTCAACAGCTGGAGATGCCTGGCCCAATTGCGCATCCTTTGGCACCTTATTGATGTGGGTCAGTGTTCAATTGTACTTTTTACAGCGGATTGTATCAAGTACCTTTTGTTTTTTTTATATACAAATGGTGTGGTTTTTCTACATGTAGATAAAGACATTGAGTTTGTCTTCGACTTAGAAGTAAGACATTTGTTGGGTGAGTTAAATGGGCTTGGCCCAAAGATTTGACGTCGTCTGGGCTACCGAAGGGCACATAACTTATAATGAAAAGTTGAATATAGTAATGACCAGTCGCGATTGTACATAGTTAATGTAGCCGATTTCAATTCGCAAAAAGACCAGGCAAAAATCCAAAAGTGGAAAAACTGTTCCAATGCTGCTGGTAAGAGGCTAATCCGACGTATTTTGTGACGAGAAATCGAATGGTGCAAACCGCGTTGCTCTCCGACCAATACTTTTGGCTGTAGCCACAAATGAATAATCAATGATGTCAAGATCACGTGCCCAGCAACGGCTCTTACTCCATGGAAACCAAGGAAATTTGCAAGTTTTCAACAGCTGGAGATGCCTGGCCCAATTGCGCATCTTTCGGAACCTTATTGATGTGGGTCAGTGTTCAATTGTACTTTTTACAGCGGACTGTGTCATGTACCTTGTGTTTTTTTTATATACAAATGGTGTGGTTTTTCTACATGTAGATAAAGACATTGAGTTTGTCTTCGACTTAGAAGTAAGACATTTGTTGGGTGAGTTAAATGGGCTTGGCCCAAAGATTTGACGTCGTCTGGGCTACCGAAGGGCACATAACTTATAATGAAAAGTTGAATATAGTAATGACCAGTCGCGATTGTACATAGTTAATGTAGCCGATTTCAATTCGCAAAAAGACCAGGCAAAAATACAAAAGTGGAAAAACTGTTCCAATGCTGCTGGTAAGAGGCTAATCCGACGTATTTTGTGACGAGAAATCGAATGGTGCAAACCGCGTTGCTCTCCGACCAATACTTTTGGCTGTAGCCACAAATGAATAATCAATGATGTCAAGATCACGTGCCCAGCAACGGCTCTTACTCCATGGAAACCAAGGAAATTTGCAATTTTTCAACAGCTGGAGATGCCTGGCCCAATTGCGCATCCTTTGGCACCTTATTGATGTGGGTCAGTGTTCAATTGTACTTTTTACAGCGGATTGTATCAAGTACCTTGTGTTTTTTTTTATATACAAATGGTGTGGTTTTTCTACATGTAGATAAAGACATTGAGTTTGTCTTCGACTTAGGAGTAAGACATTTGCTGGGTGAGTTAAATGGGCTTGGCTTAAAGATTTGACGTCGTCTGGGCTACCGAAGGGCACATAACTTATAATGAAATGTTGAATATAGTAATGACCAGTCGCGATTGTACATAGTTAATGTAGCCGATTTCAATTAGCAAAAAGACCAGGCAAAAATCCAAAAGTGGAAAAACTGTTCCAATGCTGCTGGTAAGAGGCTAATCCGACGTATTTTGTGACGAGAAATCGAATGGTGCAAACCGCGTTGCTCTCCGACCAATACTTTTGGCTGTAGCCACAAATGAATAATCAATGATGTCAAGATCACGTGCCCAGCAACGGCTCTTACTCCATGGAAACCAAGGAAATTTGCAATTTTTCAACAGCTGGAGATGCCTGGCCCAATTGCGCATCCTTTGGCACCTTATTGATGTGGGTCAGTGTTCAATTGTACTTTTTACAGCGGATTGTATCAAGTACCTTTTGTTTTTTTTATATACAAATGGTGTGGTTTTTCTACATGTAGATAAAGACACTGAGTTTGTCTTCGACTTAGAAGTAAGACATTTGTTGGGTGAGTTAAATGGGCTTGGCCCAAAGATTTGACGTCGTCTGGGCTACCGAAGGGCACATAACTTATAATGAAAAGTTGAATATAGTAATGACCAGTCGCGATTGTACATAGTTAATGTAGCCGATTTCAATTAGCAAAATGACGAGGCAAAAATCCAAAAGTGGAAAAACTGTTCCAATGCTGCTGGTAAGAGGCTAATCCGACGTATTTTGTGACGAGAAATCGAATGGTGCAAACCGCGTTGCTCTCCGACCAATACTTTTGGCTGTAGCCACAAATGAATAATCAATGATGTCAAGATCACGTGCCCAGCAACGGCTCTTACTCCATGGAAACCAAGGAAATTTGCAATTTTTCAACAGCTGGAGATGCCTGGCCCAATTGCGCATCCTTTGGCACCTTATTGATGTGGGTCAGTGTTCAATTGTACTTTTTACAGCGGATTGTATCAAGTACCTTGTGTTTTTTTTATATACAAATGGTGTGGTTTTTCTACATGTAGATAAAGACATTGAGTTTGTCTTCGACTTAGAAGTAAGACATTTGCTGGGTGAGTTAAATGGGCTTGGCCCAAAGATTTGACGTCGTCTGGGCTACCGAAGGGCACATAACTTATAATGAAAAGTTGAATATAGTAATGACCAGTCGCGATTGTACATAGTTAATGTAGCCGATTTCAATTCGCAAAAAGACCAGGCAAAAATCCAAAAGTAGAAAAACTGTTCCAATGCTGCTGGTAAGAGGCTAATCCGACGTATTTTGTGACGAGAAATCGAATGGTGCAAACCGCGTTGCTCTCCGACCAATACTTTTGGCTGTAGCCACAAATGAATAATCAATGATGTCAAGATCACGTGCCCAGCAACGGCTCTTACTCCATGGAAACCAAGGAAATTTCCAATTTTTCAACAGCTGGAGATGCCTGGCCCAATTGCGCATCCTTTGGCACCTTATTGATGTGGGTCAGTGTTCAATTGTACTTTTTACAGCGGATTGTATCAAGTACCTTTTGTTTTTTTTATATACAAATGGTGTGGTTTTTCTACATGTAGATAAAGACATTGAGTTTGTCTTCGACTTAGAAGTAAGACATTTGTTGGGTGAGTTAAATGGGCTTGGCCCAAAGATTTGACGTCGTCTGGGCTACCGAAGGGCACATAACTTATAATGAAAAGTTGAATATAGTAATGACCAGTCGCGATTGTACATAGTTAATGTAGCCGATTTCAATTCGCAAAAAGACCAGGCAAAAATCCAAAAGTGGAAAAACTGTTCCAATGCTGCTGGTAAGAGGCTAATCCGACGTATTTTGTGACGAGAAATCGAATGGTGCAAACCGCGTTGCTCTCCGACCAATACTTTTGGCTGTAGCCACAAATGAATAATCAATGATGTCAAGATCACGTGCCCAGCAACGGCTCTTACTCCATGGAAACCAAGGAAATTTGCAATTTTTCAACAGCTGGAGATGCCTGGCCCAATTGCGCATCCTTTGGCACCTTATTGATGTGGGTCAGTGTTCAATTGTACTTTTTACAGCGGATTGTATCAAGTACCTTGTGTTTTTTTTTATATACAAATGGTGTGGTTTTTCTACATGTAGATAAAGACATTGAGTTTGTCTTCGACTTAGGAGTAAGACATTTGCTGGGTGAGTTAAATGGGCTTGGCCCAAAGATTTGACGTCGTCTGGGCTACCGAAGGGCACATAACTTATAATGAAATGTTGAATATAGTAATGACCAGTCGCGATTGTACATAGTTAATGTAGCCGATTTCAATTAGCAAAAAGACCAGGCAAAAATCCAAAAGTGGAAAAACTGTTCCAATGCTGCTGGTAAGAGGCTAATCCGACGTATTTTGTGACGAGAAATCGAATGGTGCAAACCGCGTTGCTCTCCGACCAATACTTTTGGCTGTAGCCACAAATGAATAATCAATGATGTCCAGATCACGTGCCCAGCAACGGCTCTTACTCCATGGAAACCAAGGAAATTTGCAATTTTTCAACAGCTGGAGATGCCTGGCCCAATTGCGCATCCTTTGGCACCTTATTGATGTGGGTCAGTGTTCAATTGTACTTTTTACAGCGGATTGTATCAAGTACCTTGTGTTTTTTTATATACAAATGGTGTGGTTTTTCTACATGTAGATAAAGACATTGAGTTTGTCTTCGACTTAGAAGTAAGACATTTGCTGGGTGAGTTAAATGGGCTTGGCCCAAAGATTTGACGTCGTCTGGGCTACCGAAGGGCACATAACTTATAATGAAAAGTTGAATATAGTAATGACCAGTTGCGATTGTACATAGTTAATGTAGCCGATTTCAATTCGCAAAAAGACCAGGCAAAAATCCAAAAGTGGAAAAACTGTTCCAATGCTGCTGGTAAGAGGCTAATCCGACGTATTTTGTGACGAGAAATCGATTGGTGCAAACCGCGTTGCTCTCCGACCAATACTTTTGGCTGTAGCCACAAATGAATAATCAATGATGTCAAGATCACGTGCCCAGCAACGGCTCTTACTCCATGGAAACCAAGGAAATTTGCAATTTTTCAACAGCTGGAGATGCCTGGCCCAATTGCGCATCCTTTGGCACCTTATTGATGTGGGTCAGTGTTCAATTGTACTTTTTACAGCGGATTGTATCAAGTACCTTGTGTTTTTTTTTTATATACAAATGGTGTGGTTTTTCTACATGTAGATAAAGACATTGAGTTTGTCTTCGACTTAGGAGTAAGACATTTGTTGGGTGAGTTAAATGGGCTTGGCCCAAAGATTTGACGTCGTCTGGGCTACCGAAGGGCACATAACTTATAATGAAATGTTGAATATAGTAATGACCAGTCGCGATTGTACATAGTTAATGTAGCCGAATTCAATTAGCAAAAAGACCAGGCAAAAATCCAAAAGTGGAAAAACTGTTCCAATGCTGCTGGTAAGAGGCTAATCCGACGTATTTTGTGACGAGAAATCGAATTTTGCAAACCGCGTTGCTCTCCGACCAATACTTTTGGCTGTAGCCACAAATGAATAATCAATGATGTCAAGATCACGTGCCCAGCAACGGCTCTTACTCCATGGAAACCAAGGAAATTTGCAATTTTTCAACAGCTGGAGATGCCTGGCCCAATTGCGCATCCTTTGGCACCTTATTGATGTGGGTCAGTGTTCAATTGTACTTTTTACAGCGGATTGTATCAAGTACCTTGTGTTTTTTTTATATACAAATGGTGTGGTTTTTCTACATGTAGATAAAGACATTGAGTTTGTCTTCGACTTAGAAGTAAGACATTTGCTGGGTGAGTTAAATGGGCTTGGCCCAAAGATTTGACGTCGTCTGGGCTACCGAAGGGCACATAACTTATAATGAAAAGTTGAATATAGTAATGACCAGTCGCGATTGTACATAGTTAATGTAGCCGATTTCAATTCGCAAAAAGACCAGGCAAAAATCCAAAAGTGGAAAAACTGTTCCAATGCTGCTGGTAAGAGGCTAATCCGACGTATTTTGTGACGAGAAATCGATTGGTGCAAACCGCGTTGCTCTCCGACCAATACTTTTGGCTGTAGCCACAAATGAATAATCAATGATGTCAAGATCACGTGCCCAGCAACGGCTCTTACTCCATGGAAACCAAGGAAATTTGCAATTTTTCAACAGCTGGAGATGCCTGGCCCAATTGCGCATCCTTTGGCACCTTATTGATGTGGGTCAGTGTTCAATTGTACTTTTTACAGCGGATTGTATCAAGTACCTTGTGTTTTTTTTATATACAAATGGTGTGGTTTTTCTACATGTAGATAAAGACATTGAGTTTGTCTTCGACTTAGAAGTAAGACATTTGTTGGGTGAGTTAAATGGGCTTGGCCCAAAGATTTGACGTCGTCTGGGCTACCGAAGGGCACATAACTTATAATGAAAAGTTGAATATAGTAATGACCAGTCGCGATTGTACATAGTTAATGTAGCCGATTTCAATTAGCAAAATGACGAGGCAAAAATCCAAAAGTGGAAAAACTGTTCCAATGCTGCTGGTAAGAGGCTAATCCGACGTATTTTGTGACGAGAAATCGAATGGTGCAAACCGCGTTGCTCTCCGACCAATACTTTTGGCTGTAGCCACAAATGAATAATCAATGATGTCAAGATCACGTGCCCAGCAACGGCTCTTACTCCATGGAAACCAAGGAAATTTGCAATTTTTCAACAGCTGGAGATGCCTGGCCCAATTGCGCATCCTTTGGCACCTTATTGATGTGGGTCAGTGTTCAATTGTACTTTTTACAGCGGATTGTATCAAGTACCTTGTGTTTTTTTTATATACAAATGGTGTGGTTTTTCTACATGTAGATAAAGACATTGAGTTTGTCTTCGACTTAGAAGTAAGACATTTGCTGGGTGAGTTAAATGGGCTTGGCCCAAAGATTTGACGTCGTCTGGGCTACCGAAGGGCACATAACTTATAATGAAAAGTTGAATATAGTAATGACCAGTCGCGATTGTACATAGTTAATGTAGCCGATTTCAATTCGCAAAAAGACCAGGCAAAAATCCAAAAGTAGAAAAACTGTTCCAATGCTGCTGGTAAGAGGCTAATCCGACGTATTTTGTGACGAGAAATCGAATGGTGCAAACCGCGTTGCTCTCCGACCAATACTTTTGGCTGTAGCCACAAATGAATAATCAATGATGTCAAGATCACGTGCCCAGCAACGGCTCTTACTCCATGGAAACCAAGGAAATTTGCAATTTTTCAACAGCTGGAGATGCCTGGCCCAATTGCGCATCCTTTGGCACCTTATTGATGTGGGTCAGTGTTCAATTGTACTTTTTACAGCGGATTGTATCAAGTACCTTTTGTTTTTTTTATATACAAATGGTGTGGTTTTTCTACATGTAGATAAAGACATTGAGTTTGTCTTCGACTTAGAAGTAAGACATTTGTTGGGTGAGTTAAATGGGCTTGGCCCAAAGATTTGACGTCGTCTGGGCTACCGAAGGGCACATAACTTATAATGAAAAGTTGAATATAGTAATGACCAGTCGCGATTGTACATAGTTAATGTAGCCGATTTCAATTCGCAAAAAGACCAGGCAAAAATCCAAAAGTGGAAAAACTGTTCCAATGCTGCTGGTAAGAGGCTAATCCGACGTATTTTGTGACGAGAAATCGAATGGTGCAAACCGCGTTGCTCTCCGACCAATACTTTTGGCTGTAGCCACAAATGAATAATCAATGATGTCAAGATCACGTGCCCAGCAACGGCTCTTACTCCATGGAAACCAAGGAAATTTGCAATTTTTCAACAGCTGGAGATGCCTGGCCCAATTGCGCATCCTTTGGCACCTTATTGATGTGGGTCAGTGTTCAATTGTACTTTTTACAGCGGATTGTATCAAGTACCTTGTGTTTTTTTTATATACAAATGGTGTGGTTTTTCTACATGTAGATAAAGACATTGAGTTTGTCTTCGACTTAGGAGTAAGACATTTGCTGGGTGAGTTAAATGGGCTTGGCCCAAAGATTTGACGTCGTCTGGGCTACCGAAGGGCACATAACTTATAATGAAATGTTGAATATAGTAATGACCAGTCGCGATTGTACATAGTTAATGTAGCCGATTTCAATTCGCAAAAAGACCAGGCAAAAATCCAAAAGTGGAAAAACTGTTCCAATGCTGCTGGTAAGAGGCTAATCCGACGTATTTTGTGACGAGAAATCGAATGGTGCAAACCGCGTTGCTCTCTGACCAATACTTTTGGCTGTAGCCACAAGTGAATAATGAATGATGTCAAGATCACGTGCCCAGCAACGGCTCTTACTCCATGGAAACCAAGGAAATTTGCAATTTTTCAACAGCTGGAGATGCCTGGCCCAATTGCGCATCCTTTGGCACCTTATTGATGTGGGTCAGTGTTCAATTGTACTTTTTACAGCGGATTGTATCAAGTACCTTGTGTTTTTTTTTATATACAAATGGTGTGGTTTTTCTACATGTAGATAAAGACATTGAGTTTGTCTTCGACTTAGGAGTAAGACATTTGTTGGGTGAGTTAAATGGGCTTGGCCCAAAGATTTGACGTCGTCTGGGCTACCGAAGGGCACATAACTTATAATGAAATGTTGAATATAGTAATGACCAGTCGCGATTGTACATAGTTAATGTAGCCGATTTCAATTAGCAAAAAGACCAGGCAAAAATCCAAAAGTGGAAAAACTGTTCCAATGCTGCTGGTAAGAGGCTAATCCGACGTATTTTGTGACGAGAAATCGAATTTTGCAAACCGCGTTGCTCTCCGACCAATACTTTTGGCTGTAGCCACAAATGAATAATCAATGATGTCAAGATCACGTGCCCAGCAACGGCTCTTACTCCATGGAAACCAAGGAAATTTGCAATTTTTCAACAGCTGGAGATGCCTGGCCCAATTGCGCATCCTTTGGCACCTTATTGATGTGGGTCAGTGTTCAATTGTACTTTTTACAGCGGATTGTATCAAGTACCTTGTGTTTTTTTTATATACAAATGGTGTGGTTTTTCTACATGTAGATAAAGACATTGAGTTTGTCTTCGACTTAGAAGTAAGACATTTGCTGGGTGAGTTAAATGGGCTTGGCCCAAAGATTTGACGTCGTCTGGGCTACCGAAGGGCACATAACTTATAATGAAAAGTTGAATATAGTAATGACCAGTCGCGATTGTACATAGTTAATGTAGCCGATTTCAATTCGCAAAAAGACCAGGCAAAAATCCAAAAGTGGAAAAACTGTTCCAATGCTGCTGGTAAGAGGCTAATCCGACGTATTTTGTGACGAGAAATCGATTGGTGCAAACCGCGTTGCTCTCCGACCAATACTTTTGGCTGTAGCCACAAATGAATAATCAATGATGTCAAGATCACGTGCCCAGCAACGGCTCTTACTCCATGGAAACCAAGGAAATTTCCAATTTTTCAACAGCTGGAGATGCCTGGCCCAATTGCGCATCCTTTGGCACCTTATTGATGTGGGTCAGTGTTCAATTGTACTTTTTACAGCGGATTGTATCAAGTACCTTGTGTTTTTTTTATATACAAATGGTGTGGTTTTTCTACATGTAGATAAAGACATTGAGTTTGTCTTCGACTTAGAAGTAAGACATTTGTTGGGTGAGTTAAATGGGCTTGGCCCAAAGATTTGACGTCGTCTGGGCTACCGAAGGGCACATAACTTATAATGAAAAGTTGAATATAGTAATGACCAGTCGCGATTGTACATAGTTAATGTAGCCGATTTCAATTAGCAAAATGACGAGGCAAAAATCCAAAAGTGGAAAAACTGTTCCAATGCTGCTGGTAAGAGGCTAATCCGACGTATTTTGTGACGAGAAATCGAATGGTGCAAACCGCGTTGCTCTCCGACCAATACTTTTGGCTGTAGCCACAAATGAATAATCAATGATGTCAAGATCACGTGCCCAGCAACGGCTCTTACTCCATGGAAACCAAGGAAATTTGCAATTTTTCAACAGCTGGAGATGCCTGGCCCAATTGCGCATCCTTTGGCACCTTATTGATGTGGGTCAGTGTTCAATTGTACTTTTTACAGCGGATTGTATCAAGTACCTTGTGTTTTTTTTATATACAAATGGTGTGGTTTTTCTACATGTAGATAAAGACATTGAGTTTGTCTTCGACTTAGAAGTAAGACATTTGCTGGGTGAGTTAAATGGGCTTGGCCCAAAGATTTGACGTCGTCTGGGCTACCGAAGGGCACATAACTTATAATGAAAAGTTGAATATAGTAATGACCAGTCGCGATTGTACATAGTTAATGTAGCCGATTTCAATTCGCAAAAAGACCAGGCAAAAATCCAAAAGTAGAAAAACTGTTCCAATGCTGCTGGTAAGAGGCTAATCCGACGTATTTTGTGACGAGAAATCGAATGGTGCAAACCGCGTTGCTCTCCGACCAATACTTTTGGCTGTAGCCACAAATGAATAATCAATGATGTCAAGATCACGTGCCCAGCAACGGCTCTTACTCCATGGAAACCAAGGAAATTTGCAATTTTTCAACAGCTGGAGATGCCTGGCCCAATTGCGCATCCTTTGGCACCTTATTGATGTGGGTCAGTGTTCAATTGTACTTTTTACAGCGGATTGTATCAAGTACCTTTTGTTTTTTTTATATACAAATGGTGTGGTTTTTCTACATGTAGATAAAGACATTGAGTTTGTCTTCGACTTAGAAGTAAGACATTTGTTGGGTGAGTTAAATGGGCTTGGCCCAAAGATTTGACGTCGTCTGGGCTACCGAAGGGCACATAACTTATAATGAAAAGTTGAATATAGTAATGACCAGTCGCGATTGTACATAGTTAATGTAGCCGATTTCAATTCGCAAAAAGACCAGGCAAAAATCCAAAAGTGGAAAAACTGTTCCAATGCTGCTGGTAAGAGGCTAATCCGACGTATTTTGTGACGAGAAATCGAATGGTGCAAACCGCGTTGCTCTCCGACCAATACTTTTGGCTGTAGCCACAAATGAATAATCAATGATGTCAAGATCACGTGCCCAGCAACGGCTCTTACTCCATGGAAACCAAGGAAATTTGCAATTTTTCAACAGCTGGAGATGCCTGGCCCAATTGCGCATCCTTTGGCACCTTATTGATGTGGGTCAGTGTTCAATTGTACTTTTTACAGCGGATTGTATCAAGTACCTTGTGTTTTTTTTATATACAAATGGTGTGGTTTTTCTACATGTAGATAAAGACATTGAGTTTGTCTTCGACTTAGGAGTAAGACATTTGCTGGGTGAGTTAAATGGGCTTGGCCCAAAGATTTGACGTCGTCTGGGCTACCGAAGGGCACATAACTTATAATGAAATGTTCAATATAGTAATGACCAGTCGCGATTGTACATAGTTAATGTAGCCGATTTCAATTCGCAAAAAGACCAGGCAAAAATCCAAAAGTGGAAAAACTGTTCCAATGCTGCTGGTAAGAGGCTAATCCGACGTATTTTGTGACGAGAAATCGAATGGTGCGAACCGCGTTGCTCTCTGACCAATACTTTTGGCTGTAGCCACAAGTGAATAATGAATGATGTCAAGATCACGTGCCCAGCAACGGCTCTTACTCCATGGAAACCAAGGAAATTTGCAATTTTTCAACAGCTGGAGATGCCTGGCCCAATTGCGCATCCTTTGGCACCTTATTGATGTGGGTCAGTGTTCAATTGTACTTTTTACAGCGGATTGTATCAAGTACCTTGTGTTTTTTTTTATATACAAATGGTGTGGTTTTTCTACATGTAGATAAAGACATTGAGTTTGTCTTCGACTTAGGAGTAAAACATTTGCTGGGTGAGTTAAATGGGCTTGGCCCAAAGATTTGACGTCGTCTGGGCTACCGAAGGGCACATAACTTATAATGAAATGTTGAATATAGTAATGACCAGTCGCGATTGTACATAGTTAATGTAGCCGATTTCAATTAGCAAAAAGACCAGGCAAAAATCCAAAAGTGGAAAAACTGTTCCAATGCTGCTGGTAAGAGGCTAATCCGACGTATTTTGTGACGAGAAATCGAATGGTGCAAACCGCGTTGCTCTCCGACCAATACTTTTGGCTGTAGCCACAAATGAATAATCAATGATGTCCAGATCACGTGCCCAGCAACGGCTCTTACTCCATGGAAACCAAGGAAATTTCCAATTTTTCAACAGCTGGAGATGCCTGGCCCAATTGCGCATCCTTTGGCACCTTATTGATGTGGGTCAGTGTTCAATTGTACTTTTTACAGCGGATTGTATCAAGTACCTTGTGTTTTTTTATATACAAATGGTGTGGTTTTTCTACATGTAGATAAAGACATTGAGTTTGTCTTCGACTTAGAAGTAAGACATTTGCTGGGTGAGTTAAATGGGCTTGGCCCAAAGATTTGACGTCGTCTGGGCTACCGAAGGGCACATAACTTATAATGAAAAGTTGAATATAGTAATGACCAGTCGCGATTGTACATAGTTAATGTAGCCGATTTCAATTCGCAAAAAGACCAGGCAAAAATCCAAAAGTGGAAAAACTGTTCCAATGCTGCTGGTAAGAGGCTAATCCGACGTATTTTGTGACGAGAAATCGATTGGTGCAAACCGCGTTGCTCTCCGACCAATACTTTTGGCTGTAGCCACAAATGAATAATCAATGATGTCAAGATCACGTGCCCAGCAACGGCTCTTACTCCATGGAAACCAAGGAAATTTGCAATTTTTCAACAGCTGGAGATGCCTGGCCCAATTGCGCATCCTTTGGCACCTTATTGATGTGGGTCAGTGTTCAATTGTACTTTTTACAGCGGATTGTATCAAGTACCTTGTGTTTTTTTTATATACAAATGGTGTGGTTTTTCTACATGTAGATAAAGACATTGAGTTTGTCTTCGACTTAGAAGTAAGACATTTGCTGGGTGAGTTAAATGGGCTTGGCCCAAAGATTTGACGTCGTCTGGGCTACCGAAGGGCACATAACTTATAATGAAAAGTTGAATATAGTAATGACCAGTCGCGATTGTACATAGTTAATGTAGCCGATTTCAATTCGCAAAAAGACCAGGCAAAAATCCAAAAGTGGAAAAACTGTTCCAATGCTGCTGGTAAGAGGCTAATCCGACGTATTTTGTGACGAGAAATCGAATGGTGCAAACCGCGTTGCTCTCCGACCAATACTTTTGGCTGTAGCCACAAATGAATAATCAATGATGTCAAGATCACGTGCCCAGCAACGGCTCTTACTCCATGGAAACCAAGGAAATTTGCAATTTTTCAACAGCTGGAGATGCCTGGCCCAATTGCGCATCCTGTGGCACCTTATTGATGTGGGTCAGTGTTCAATTGTACTTTTTACAGCGGATTGTATCAAGTACCTTTTGTTTTTTTTATATACAAATGGTGTGGTTTTTCTACATGTAGATAAAGACATTGAGTTTGTCTTCGACTTAGAAGTAAGACATTTGCTGGGTGAGTTAAATGGGCTTGGCCCAAAGATTTGACGTCGTCTGGGCTACCGAAGGGCACATAACTTATAATGAAAAATTGAATATAGTAATGACCAGTCGCGATTGTACATAGCTAATGCATCCGATTTCAATAAGCAAAAAGACCAGGCAAAAATCCAAAAGTGGAAAAACTGTTCCAATGCTGCTGGTAAGAGGCTAATCCGACGTATTTTGTGACGAGAAATCGAATGGTGCAAACCGCGTTGCTCTCCGACCAATACTTTTGGCTGTAGCCACAAATGAATAATCAATGATGTCAAGATCACGTGCCCAGCAACGGCTCTTACTCCATGGAAACCAAGGAAATTTGCAATTTTTCAACAGCTGGAGATGCCTGGCCCAATTGCGCATCCTTTGGCACCTTATTGATGTGGGTCAGTGTTCAATTGTACTTTTTACAGCGGATTGTATCAAGTACCTTGTGTTTTTTTATATACAAATGGTGTGGTTTTTCTACATGTAGATAAAGACATTGAGTTTGTCTTCGACTTAGAAGTAAGACATTTGCTGGGTGAGTTAAATGGGCTTGGCCCAAAGATTTGACGTCGTCTGGGCTACCGAAGGGCACATAACTTATAATGAAAAGTTGAATATAGTAATGACCAGTCGCGATTGTACATAGTTAATGTAGCCGATTTCAATTCGCAAAAAGACCAGGCAAAAATCCAAAAGTAGAAAAACTGTTCCAATGCTGCTGGTAAGAGGCTAATCCGACGTATTGTGTGACGAGAAATCGAATGGTGCAAACCGCGTTGCTCTCCAACCAATACTTTTGGCTGTAGCCACAAATGAATAATCAATGATGTCAAGATCACGTGCCCAGCAACGGCTCTTACTCCATGGAAACCAAGGAAATTTGCAATTTTTCAACAGCTGGAGATGCCTGGCCCAATTGCGCATCCTTTGGCACCTTTTTGATGTGGGTCAGTGTTCAATTGTACTTTTTACAGCGGATTGTATCAAGTACCTTTTGTTTTTTTTATATACAAATGGTGTGGTTTTTCTACATGTAGATAAAGACATTGAGTTTGTCTTCGACTTAGGAGTAAGACATTTGCTGGGTGAGTTAAATGGGCTTGGCCCAAAGATTTGACGTCGTCTGGGCTACCGAAGGGCACATAACTTATAATGAAAAATTGAATATAGTAATGACCAGTCGCGATTGTACATAGTTAATGTATCCGATTTCAATAAGCAAAAAGACCAGGCAAAAATCCAAAAGTGGAAAAACTGTTCCAATGCTGCTGGTAAGAGGCTAATCCGACGTATTTTGTGACGAGAAATCGAATGGTGCAAACCGCGTTGCTCTCCGACCAATACTTTTGGCTGTAGCCACAAATGAATAATCAATGATGTCAAGATCACGTGCCCAGCAACGGCTCTTACTCCATGGAAACCAAGGAAATTTGCAATTTTTCAACAGCTGGAGATGCCTGGCCCAATTGCGCATCCTTTGGCACCTTATTGATGTGGGTCAGTGTTCAATTGTACTTTTTACAGCGGATTGTATCAAGTACCTTGTGTTTTTTTTATATACAAATGGTGTGGTTTTTCTACATGTAGATAAAGACATTGAGTTTGTCTTCGACTTAGAAGTAAGACATTTGCTGGGTGAGTTAAATGGGCTTGGCCCAAAGATTTGACGTCGTCTGGGCTACCGAAGGGCACATAACTTATAATGAAAAGTTGAATATAGTAATGACCAGTCGCGATTGTACATAGTTAATGTAGCCGATTTCAATTAGCAAAAAGACCAGGCAAAAATCCAAAAGTAGAAAAACTGTTCCAATGCTGCTGGTAAGAGGCTAATCCGACGTATTTTGTGACGAGAAATCGAATGGTGCAAACCGCGTTGCTCTCTGACCAATACTTTTGGCTGTAGCCACAAGTGAATAATGAATGATGTCAAGATCACGTGCCCAGCAACGGCTCTTACTCCATGGAAACCAAGGAAATTTGCAATTTTTCAACAGCTGGAGATGCCTGGCCCAATTGCGCATCCTTTGGCACCTTATTGATGTGGGTCAGTGTTCAATTGTACTTTTTACAGCGGATTTTATCAAGTACCTTGTGTTTTTTTTTATATACAAATGGTGTGGTTTTTCTACATGTAGATAAAGACATTGAGTTTGTCTTCGACTTAGGAGTAAGACATTTGCTGGGTGAGTTAAATGGGCTTGGCCCAAAGATTTGACGTCGTCTGGGCTACCGAAGGGCACATAACTTATAATGAAATGTTGAATATAGTAATGACCAGTCGCGATTGTACATAGTTAATGTAGCCGATTTCAATTAGCAAAAAGACCAGGCAAAAATCCAAAAGTGGAAAAACTGTTCCAATGCTGCTGGTAAGAGGCTAATCCGACGTATTTTGTGACGAGAAATCGAATGGTGCAAACCGCGTTGCTCTCCGACCAATACTTTTGGCTGTAGCCACAAATGAATAATCAATGATGTCAAGATCACGTGCCCAGCAACGGCTCTTACTCCATGGAAACCAAGGAAATTTCCAATTTTTCAACAGCTGGAGATGCCTGGCCCAATTGCGCATCCTTTGGCACCTTATTGATGTGGGTCAGTGTTCAATTGTACTTTTTACAGCGGATTGTATCAAGTACCTTGTGTTTTTTTATATACAAATGGTGTGGTTTTTCTACATGTAGATAAAGACATTGAGTTTGTCTTCGACTTAGAAGTAAGACATTTGCTGGGTGAGTTAAATGGGCTTGGCCCAAAGATTTGACGTCGTCTGGGCTACCGAAGGGCACATAACTTATAATGAAAAGTTGAATATAGTAATGACCAGTCGCGATTGTACATAGTTAATGTAGCCGATTTCAATTCGCAAAAAGACCAGGCAAAAATCCAAAAGTGGAAAAACTGTTCCAATGCTGCTGGTAAGAGGCTAATCCGACGTATTTTGTGACGAGAAATCGATTGGTGCAAACCGCGTTGCTCTCCGACCAATACTTTTGGCTGTAGCCACAAATGAATAATCAATGATGTCAAGATCACGTGCCCAGCAACGGCTCTTACTCCATGGAAACCAAGGAAATTTGCAATTTTTCAACAGCTGGAGATGCCTGGCCCAATTGCGCATCCTTTGGCACCTTTTTGATGTGGGTCAGTGTTCAATTGTACTTTTTACAGCGGATTGTATCAAGTACCTTTTGTTTTTTTTATATACAAATGGTGTGGTTTTTCTACATGTAGATAAAGACATTGAGTTTGTCTTCGACTTAGGAGTAAGACATTTGCTGGGTGAGTTAAATGGGCTTGGCCCAAAGATTTGACGTCGTCTGGGCTACCGAAGGGCACATAACTTATAATGAAAAATTGAATATAGTAATGACCAGTCGCGATTGTACATAGCTAATGTAGCCGATTTCAATAAGCAAAAAGACCAGGCAAAAATCCAAAAGTGGAAAAACTGTTCCAATGCTGCTGGTAAGAGGCTAATCCGACGTATTTTGTGACGAGAAATCGAATGGTGCAAACCGCGTTGCTCTCCGACCAATACTTTTGGCTGTAGCCACAAATGAATAATCAATGATGTCAAGATCACGTGCCCAGCAACGGCTCTTACTCCATGGAAACCAAGGAAGTTTGCAATTTTTCAACAGCTGGAGATGCCTGGCCCAATTGCGCATCCTTTGGCACCTTATTGATGTGGGTAAGTGTTCAATTGTACTTTTTACAGCGGATTGTATCAAGTACCTTGTGTTTTTTTTATATACAAATGGTGTGGTTTTTCTACATGTAGATAAAGACATTGAGTTTGTCTTCGACTTAGAAGTAAGACATTTGCTGGGTGAGTTAAATGGGCTTGGCCCAAAGATTTGACGTCGTCTGGGCTACCGAAGGGCACATAACTTATAATGAAAAGTTGAATATAGTAATGACCAGTCGCGATTGTACATAGTTAATGTAGCCGATTTCAATTCGCAAAAAGACCAGGCAAAAATCCAAAAGTGGAAAAACTGTTCCAATGCTGCTGGTAAGAGGCTAATCCGACGTATTTTGTGACGAGAAATCGAATGGTGCAAACCGCGTTGCTCTCCGACCAATACTTTTGGCTGTAGCCACAAATGAATAATCAATGATGTCAAGATCACGTGCCCAGCAACGGCTCTTACTCCATGGAAACCAAGGAAATTTGCAATTTTTCAACAGCTGGAGATGCCTGGCCCAATTGCGCATCCTTTGGCACCTTATTGATGTGGGTCAGTGTTCAATTGTACTTTTTACAGCGGATTGTATCAAGTACCTTGTGTTTTTTTTATATACAAATGGTGTGGTTTTTCTACATGTAGATAAAGACATTGAGTTTGTCTTCGACTTAGAAGTAAGACATTTGCTGGGTGAGTTAAATGGGCTTGGCCCAAAGATTTGACGTCGTCTGGGCTACCGAAGGGCACATAACTTATAATGAAAAGTTGAATATAGTAATGACCAGTCGCGATTGTACATAGTTAATGTAGCCGATTTCAATTCGCAAAAAGACCAGGCAAAAATCCAAAAGTGGAAAAACTGTTCCAATGCTGCTGGTAAGAGGCTAATCCGACGTATTTTGTGACGAGAAATCGAATGGTGCAAACCGCGTTGCTCTCCGACCAATACTTTTGGCTGTAGCCACAAATGAATAATCAATGATGTCAAGATCACGTGCCCAGCAACGGCTCTTACTCCATGGAAACCAAGGAAATTTGCAATTTTTCAACAGCTGGAGATGCCTGGCCCAATTGCGCATCCTTTGGCACCTTATTGATGTGGGTCAGTGTTCAATTGTACTTTTTACAGCGGATTGTATCAAGTACCTTGTGTTTTTTTTATATACAAATGGTGTGGTTTTTCTACATGTAGATAAAGACATTGAGTTTGTCTTCGACTTAGAAGTAAGACATTTGCTGGGTGAGTTAAATGGGCTTGGCCCAAAGATTTGACGTCGTCTGGGCTACCGAAGGGCACATAACTTATAATGAAAAGTTGAATATAGTAATGACCAGTCGCGATTGTACATAGTTAATGTAGCCGATTTCAATTCGCAAAAAGACCAGGCAAAAATCCAAAAGTGGAAAAACTGTTCCAATGCTGCTGGTAAGAGGCTAATCCGACGTATTTTGTGACGAGAAATCGAATGGTGCAAACCGCGTTGCTCTCCGACCAATACTTTTGGCTGTAGCCACAAATGAATAATCAATGATGTCAAGATCACGTGCCCAGCAACCGCTCTTACTCCATGGAAACCAAGGAAATTTGCAATTTTTCAACAGCTGGAGATGCCTGGCCCAATTGCGCATCCTTTGGCACCTTTTTGATGTGGGTCAGTGTTCAATTGTACTTTTTACAGCGGATTGTATCAAGTACCTTTTGTTTTTTTTATATACAAATGGTGTGGTTTTTCTACATGTAGATAAAGACATTGAGTTTGTCTTCGACTTAGGAGTAAGACATTTGCTGGGTGAGTTAAATGGGCTTGGCCCAAAGATTTGACGTCGTCTGGGCTACCGAAGGGCACATAACTTATAATGAAAAATTGAATATAGTAATGACCAGTCGCGATTGTACATAGCTAATGTATCCGATTTCAATAAGCAAAAAGACCAGGCAAAAATCCAAAAGTGGAAAAACTGTTCCAATGCTGCTGGTAAGAGGCTAATCCGACGTATTTTGTGACGAGAAATCGAATGGTGCAAACCGCGTTGCTCTCCGACCAATACTTTTGGCTGTAGCCACAAATGAATAATCAATGATGTCAAGATCACGTGCCCAGCAACGGCTCTTACTCCATGGAAACCAAGGAAATTTGCATTTTTCAAACAGCTAGAGATGCCTGGCCCAATTGCGCATCCTTTGGCACCTTATTGATGTGGGTCAGTGTTCAATTGTACTTTTTACAGCGGATTGTATCAAGTACCTTGTGTTTTTTTTATATACAAATGGTGTGGTTTTTCTACATGTAGATAAAGACATTGAGTTTGTCTTCGACTTAGAAGTAAGACATTTGCTGGGTGAGTTAAATGGGCTTGGCCCAAAGATTTGACGTCGTCTGGGCTACCGAAGGGCACATAACTTATAATGAAAAGTTGAATATAGTAAATGACCAGTCGCGATTGTACATAGTTAATGTAGCCGATTTCAATTCGCAAAAAGACCAGGCAAAAATCCAAAAGTAGAAAAACTGTTCCAATGCTGCTGGTAAGAGGCTAATCCGACGTATTTTGTGACGAGAAATCGAAATGGTGCAAACCGCGTTGCTCTCCGACCAATACTTTTGGCTGTAGCCACAAATGAATAATCAATGATGTCAAGATCACGTGCCCAGCAACGGCTCTTACTCCATGGAAACCAAGGAAATTTGCAATTTTTCAACAGCTGGAGATGCCTGGCCCAATTGCGCATCCTTTGGCACCTTATTGATGTGGGTCAGTGTTCAATTGTACTTTTTACAGCGGATTGTATCAAGTACCTTGTGTTTTTTTTATATACAAATGGTGTGGTTTTTTCTACATGTAGATAAAGACATTGAGTTTGTCTTCGACTTAGAAGTAAGACATTTGTTGGGTGAGTTAAATGGGCTTGGCCCAAAGATTTGACGTCGTCTGGGCTACCGAAGGGCACATAACTTATAATGAAAAGTTGAATATAGTAATGACCAGTCGCGATTGTACATAGTTTAATGTAGCCGATTTCAATTCGCAAAAAGACCAGGCAAAAATCCAAAAGTGGAAAAACTGTTCCAATGCTGCTGTAAGAGGCTAATCCGACGTATTTTGTGACGAGAAATCGAATGGTGCAAAACCGCGTTGCTCTCCGACCAATACTTTTGGCTGTAGCCACAAATGAATAATCAATGATGTCAAGATCACGTGCCCAGCAACGGCTCTTACTCCATGGAAACCCAAGGAAAATTTGCAATTTTTCAACAGCTGAAGATGCCTGGCCCAATTGCGCATCCTTTGGCACCTTATTGATGTGGGTCAGTGTTCAATTGTACTTTTTACAGCGGATTGTATCAAGTACCTTGTGTTTTTTTTATATACAAATGGTGTGGTTTTTCTACATGTAGATAAAGACATTGAGTTTGTCTTCGACTTAGAAGTAAGACATTTGTTGGGTGAGTTAAATGGGCTTGGCCCAAAGATTTGACGTCGTCTGGGCTACCGAAGGGCACATAACTTATAATGAAAAGTTGAATATAGTAATGACCAGTCGCGATTGTACATAGTTAATGTAGCCGATTTCAATTCGCAAAAAGACCAGGCAAAAATCAAAAGTGAAAAAACTGTTCCAATGCTGCTGGTAAGAGGCTAATCCGACGTATTTTGTGACGAGAAATCGAATGGTGCAAACCGCGTTGCTCTCCGACCAATACTTTTGGCTGTAGCCACAAATGAATAATCAATGATGTCAAGATCACGTGCCCAGCAACGGCTCTTACTCATGGAAACCAAGGAAATTTGCAATTTTTCAACAGCTGGAGATGCCTGGCCCAATTGCGCATCCTTTGGCACCTTATTGATGTGGGTCAGTGTTCAATTGTACTTTTTACAGCGGATTGTATCAAGTACCTTGTGTTTTTTTTATATACAAATGGTGTGGTTTTTCTACATGTAGATAAAGACATTGAGTTTGTCTTCGACTTAGAAGTAAGACATTTGCTGGGTGAGTTAAATGGGCTTGGCCCAAAGATTTGACGTCGTCTGGGCTACCGAAGGGCACATAACTTATAATGAAAAGTTGAATATAGTAATGACCAGTCGCGATTGTAACATAGTTAATGTAGCCGATTTCAATTCGCAAAAAGACCAGGCAAAAATCCAAAAGTGGAAAAACTGTTCCAATTGCTGCTGGTAAGAGGCTAATCCGACGTATTTTGTGACGAGAAATCGAATGGTGCAAACCGCGTTGCTCTCCGACCAATACTTTTGGCTGTAGCCACAAATGAATAATCAATGATGTCAAGATCACGTGCCCAGCAACGGCTCTTACTCCATGGAAACCAGGAAATTTGCAATTTTTCAACAGCTGGAGATGCTGGCCCAATTGCGCATCCTTGGCACCTTATTGATGTGGGGTCAGTGTTCAATTGTACTTTTTACAGCGGATTGTATCAAGTACCTTGTGTTTTTTTTTATATACAAATGGTGTGGTTTTTCTACATGTAGATAAAGACATTGAGTTTGTCTTCGGACTTAGAAGTAAGACATTTGCTGGGTGAGTTAAATGGGCTTGGCCCAAAGATTTTGACGTCGTCTGGGCTACGAAGGGCACATAACTTATAATGAAAAGTTGAATATAGTAATGACCAGTCGCGATTGTACATAGTTAATGTAGCCGATTTCAATTCGCAAAAAGACCAGGCAAAAATCCAAAAGTGGAAAAAACTGTTCCAATGCTGCTGGTAAGAGGCTAATCGACGTATTTTGTGACGAAAAATCGAATGGTGCAAACCGCGTTGCTCTCCGACCAATACTTTTGGCTGTAGCCACAAATGAATAAATCAATGATGTCAAGATCACGTGCCCAGCAACGGCTCTTACTCCATGGAAACCAAGGAAATTTGCAATTTTTCAACAGCTGGAGATGCCTGGCCCAATTGCGCATCCTTTGGCACCTTTTTGATGTGGGTCAGTGTTCAATTGTACTTTTTACAGCGGATTGTATCAAGTACCTTTTGTTTTTTTTATATACAAATGGTGTGGTTTTTCTACATGTAGATAAAGACATTGAGTTTGTCTTCGACTTAGAAGTAAGACATTTGCTGGGTGAGTTAAATGGGCTTGGCCCAAAGATTTGACGTCGTCTGGGCTACCGAAGGGCACATAACTTATAATGAAAAGTTGAATATAGTAATGACCAGTCGCGATTGTACATAGTTAATGTAGCCGATTTCAATTCGCAAAAAGACAAGGCAAAAATCCAAAAGTAGAAAAACTGTTCCAATGCTGCTGGTAAGAGGCTAATCCGACGTATTTTGTGACGAGAAATCGAATGGTGCAAACCGCGTTGCTCTCCGACCAATACTTTTGGCTGTAGCCACAAATGAATAATCAATGATGTCAAGATCACGTGCCCAGCAACGGCTCTTACTCCATGGAAACCAAGGAAATTTGCAATTTTTCAACAGCTGGAGATGCCTGGCCCAATTGCGCATCCTTTGGCACCTTATTGATGTGGGTCAGTGTTCAATTGTACTTTTTACAGCGGATTGTATCAAGTACCTTTTGTTTTTTTTACATACAAATGGTGTGGATTTTCTACATGTAGATAAAGACATTGAGTTTGTCTTCGACTTAGAAGTAAGACATTTGTTGGGTGAGTTAAATGGGCTTGGCCCAAAGATTTGACGTCGTCTGGGCTACCGAAGGGCACATAACTTATAATGAAAAGTTGAATATAGTAATGACCAGTCGCGATTGTACATAGTTAATGCAGCCGATTTCAATTAGCAAAAAGATCAGGCAAAAATCCAAAAGTGGAAAAACTGTTCCAATGCTGCTGGTAAGAGGCTAATCCGACGTATTTTGTGACGAGAAATCGAATGGTGCAAACCGCGTTGCTCTCCGACCAATACTTTTGGCTGTAGCCACAAATGAATAATCAATGATGTCAAGATCACGTGCCCAGCAACGGCTCTTACTCCATGGAAACCAAGGAAATTTGCAATTTTTCAACAGCTGGAGATGCCTGGCCCAATTGCGCATCCTTTGGCACCTTATTGATGTGGGTCAGTGTTTAATTGTACTTTTTACAGCGGGTTGTATCAAGTACCTTTCGTTTTTTTTACATACAAATGGTGTGGATTTTCTACATGTAGATAAAGACATTGAGTTTGTCTTCGACTTAGAAGTAAGACATTTGTTGGGTGAGTTAAATGGGCTTGGCCCAAAGATTTGACGTCGTCTGGGCTACCGAAGGGCACATAACTTATAATGAAAAGTTGAATATAGTAATGACCAGTCGCGATTGTACATAGTTAATGCAGCCGATTTCAATTAGCAAAAAGATCAGGCAAAAATCCAAAAGTGGAAAAACTGTTCCAATGCTGCTGGTAAGAGGCTAATCCGACGTATTTTGTGACGAGAAATCGAATGGTGCAAACCGCGTTGCTCTCCGACCAATACTTTTGGCTGTAGCCACAAATGAATAATCAATGATGTCAAGATCACGTGCCCAGCAACGGCTCTTACTCCATGGAAACCAAGGAAATTTACAATTTTTCAACAGCTGGAGATGCCTGGCCCAATTGCGCATCCTTTGGCACCTTATTGATGTGGGTCAGTGTTCAATTGTACTTTTTACAGCGGATTGTATCAAGTACCTTTTGTTTTTTTTACATACAAATGGTGTGGTTTTTCTACATGTAGATAAAGACATTGAGTTTGTCTTCGACTTAGAAGTAAGACATTTGCTGGGTGAGTTAAATGGGCTTGGCCCAAAGATTTGACGTCGTCTGGGCTACCGAAGGGCACAGAACTTATAATGAAATGTTGAATATAGTAATGACCAGTCGCGATTGTACATAGTTAATGTAGCCGATTTCAATTAGCAAAATGACCAGGCAAAAATCCAAAAGTGGAAAAACTGTTCCAATGCTGCTGGTAAGAGGCTAATCCGACGTATTTTGTGACGAGAAATCGAATGGTGCAAACCGCGTTGCTCTCCGACCAATACTTTTGGCTGTAGCCACAAATGAATAATCAATGATGTCAAGATCACGTGCCCAGCAACGGCTCTTACTCCATGGAAACCAAGGAAATTTGCAATTTTTCAACAGCTGGAGATGCCTGGCCCAATTGCGCATCCTTTGGCACCTTATTGATGTGGGTCAGTGTTCAATTGTACTTTTTACAGCGGATTGTATCAAGTACCTTTTGTTTTTTTTATATACAAATGGTGTGGTTTTTCTACATGTAGATAAAGACATTGAGTTTGTCTTCGACTTAGAAGTAAGACATTTGTTGGGTGAGTTAAATGGGCTTGGCCCAAAGATTTGACGTCGTCTGGGCTACCGAAGGGCACATAACTTATAATGAAAAGTTGAATATAGTAATGACCAGTCGCGATTGTACATAGTTAATGTAGCCGATTTCAATTCGCAAAAAGACCAGGCAAAAATCCAAAAGTGGAAAAACTGTTCCAATGCTGCTGGTAAGAGGCTAATCCGACGTATTTTGTGACGAGAAATCGAATGGTGCAAACCGCGTTGCTCTCCGACCAATACTTTTGGCTGTAGCCACAAATGAATAATCAATGATGTCAAGATCACGTGCCCAGCAACGGCTCTTACTCCATGGAAACCATAGAAATTTGCAATTTTTCAACAGCTGGAGATGCCTGGCCCAATTGCGCATCCTTTGGCACCTTATTGATGTGGGTCAGTGTTCAATTGTACTTTTTACAGCGGATTGTATCAAGTACCTTTTGTTTTTTTTATATACAAATGGTGTGGTTTTTCTACATGTAGATAAAGACATTGAGTTTGTCTTCGACTTAGAAGTAAGACATTTGCTGGGTGAGTTAAATGGGCTTGGCCCAAAGATTTGACGTCGTCTGGGCTACCGAAGGGCACATAACTTATAATGAAAAGTTGAATATAGTAATGACCAGTCGCGATTGTACATAGTTAATGTAGCCGATTTCAATTCGCAAAAAGACAAGGCAAAAATCCAAAAGTAGAAAAACTGTTCCAATTCTGCTGGTAAGAGGCTAATCCGACGTATTTTGTGACGAGAAATCGAATGGTGCAAACCGCGTTGCTCTCCGACCAATACTTTTGGCTGTAGCCACAAATGAATAATCAATGATGTCAAGATCACGTGCCCAGCAACGGCTCTTACGCCATGGAAACCAAGGAAATTTGCAATTTTTCAACAGCTGGAGATGCCTGGCCCAATTGCGCATCCTTTGGCACCTTATTGATGTGGGTCAGTGTTCAATTGTACTTTTTACAGCGGATTGTATCAAGTACCTTTTGTTTTTTTTACATACAAATGGTGTGGATTTTCTACATGTAGATAAAGACATTGAGTTTGTCTTCGACTTAGAAGTAAGACATTTGTTGGGTGAGTTAAATGGGCTTGGCCCAAAGATTTGACGTCGTCTGGGCTACCGAAGGGCACATAACTTATAATGAAAAGTTGAATATAGTAATGACCAGTCGCGATTGTACATAGTTAATGCAGCCGATTTCAATTAGCAAAAAGATCAGGCAAAAATCCAAAAGTGGAAAAACTGTTCCAATGCTGCTGGTAAGAGGCTAATCCGACGTATTTTGTGACGAGAAATCGAATGGTGCAAACCGCGTTGCTCTCCGACCAATACTTTTGGCTGTAGCCACAAATGAATAATCAATGATGTCAAGATCACGTGCCCAGCAACGGCTCTTACTCCATGGAAACCAAGGAAATTTGCAATTTTTCAACAGCTGGAGATGCCTGGCCCAATTGCGCATCCTTTGGCACCTTATTGATGTGGGTCAGTGTTCAATTGTACTTTTTACAGCGGATTGTATCAAGTACCTTTTGTTTTTTTTACATACAAATGGTGTGGATTTTCTACATGTAGATAAAGACATTGAGTTTGTCTTCGACTTAGAAGTAAGACATTTGTTGGGTGAGTTAAATGGGCTTGGCCCAAAGATTTGACGTCGTCTGGGCTACCGAAGGGCACATAACTTATAATGAAAAGTTGAATATAGTAATGACCAGTCGCGATTGTACATAGTTAATGCAGCCGATTTCAATTAGCAAAAAGATCAGGCAAAAATCCAAAAGTGGAAAAACTGTTCCAATGCTGCTGGTAAGAGGCTAATCCGACGTATTTTGTGACGAGAAATCGAATGGTGCAAACCGCGTTGCTCTCCGACCAATACTTTTGGCTGTAGCCACAAATGAATAATCAATGATGTCAAGATCACGTGCCCAGCAACGGCTCTTACTCCATGGAAACCAAGGAAATTTGCAATTTTTCAACAGCTGGAGATGCCTGGCCCAATTGCGCATCCTTTGGCACCTTATTGATGTGGGTCAGTGTTCAATTGTACTTTTTACATCGGGTTGTATCAAGTACCTTGTGTTTTTTTTATATACAAATGGTGTGGTTTTTCTACATGTAGATAAAGACATTGAGTTTGTCTTCGACTTAGAAGTAAGACATTTGTTGGGTGAGTTAAATGGGCTTGGCCCAAAGATTTGACGTCGTCTGGGCTACCGAAGGGCACATAACTTATAATGAAAAGTTGAATATAGTAATGACCAGTCGCGATTGTACATAGTTAATGTAGCCGATTTCAATTAGCAAAAAGACCAGGCAAAAATCCAAAAGTGGAAAAACTGTTCCAATGCTGCTGGTAAGAGGCTAATCCGACGTATTTTGTGACGAGAAATCGAATGGTGCAAACCGCGTTGCTCTCCGACCAATACTTTTGGCTGTAGCCACAAATGAATAATCAATGATGTCAAGATCACGTGCCCAGCAACGGTTCTTACTCCATGGAAACCATAGAAATTTGCAATTTTTCAACAGCTGGAGATGCCTGGCCCAATTGCGCATCCTTTGGCACCTTATTGATGTCTGTCAGTGTTCAATTGTACTTTTTACAGCGGATTGTATCAAGTACCTTTTGTTTTTTTTATATACAAATGGTGTGGTTTTTCTACATGTAGATAAAGACATTGAGTTTGTCTTCGACTTAGAAGTAAGACATTTGCTGGGTGAGTTAAATGGGCTTGGCCCAAAGATTTGACGTCGTCTGGGCTACCGAAGGGCACATAACTTATAATGAAAAGTTGAATATAGTAATGACCAGTCGCGATTGTACATAGTTAATGTAGCCGATTTCAATTCGCAAAAAGACAAGGCAAAAATCCAAAAGTGGAAAAACTGTTCCAATGCTGCTGGTAAGAGGCTAATCCGACGTATTTTGTGACGAGAAATCGAATGGTGCAAACCGCGTTGCTCTCCGACCAATACTTTTGGCTGTAGCCACAAATGAATAATCAATGATGTCAAGATCACGTGCCCAGCAACGGCTCTTACTCCATGGAAACCAAGGAAATTTGCAATTTTTCAACAGCTGGAGATGCCTGGCCCAATTGCGCATCCTTTGGCACCTTATTGATGTGGGTCAGTGTTCAATTGTACTTTTTACAGCGGATTGTATCAAGTACCTTTTGTTTTTTTTACATACAAATGGTGTGGATTTTCTACATGTAGATAAAGACATTGAGTTTGTCTTCGACTTAGAAGTAAGACATTAGTTGGGTGAGTTAAATGGGCTTGGCCCAAAGATTTGACGTCGTCTGGGCTACCGAAGGGCACATAACTTATAATGAAAAGTTGAATATAGTAATGACCAGTCGCGATTGTACATAGTTAATGCAGCCGATTTCAATTAGCAAAAAGATCAGGCAAAAATCCAAAAGTGGAAAAACTGTTCCAATGCTGCTGGTAAGAGGCTAATCCGACGTATTTTGTGACGAGAAATCGAATGGTGCAAACCGCGTTGCTCTCCGACCAATACTTTTGGCTGTAGCCACAAATGAATAATCAATGATGTCAAGATCACGTGCCCAGCAACGGCTCTTACTCCATGGAAACCAAGGAAATTTGCAATTTTTCAACAGCTGGAGATGCCTGGCCCAATTGCGCATCCTTTGGCACCTTATTGATGTGGGTCAGTGTTTAATTGTACTTTTTACAGCGGGTTGTATCAAGTACCTTATATACAAATGGTGTGGTTTTTCTACATGTAGATAAAGACATTGAGTTTGTCTTCGACTTAGAAGTAAGACATTTGCTGGGTGAGTTAAATGGGCTTGGCCCAAAGATTTGACGTCGTCTGGGCTACCGAAGGGCACATAACTTATAATGAAATGTTGAATATAGTAATGACCAGTCGCGATTGTACATAGTTAATGTAGCCGATTTCAATTAGCAAAATGACCAGGCAAAAATCCAAAAGTGGAAAAACTGTTCCAATGCTGCTGGTAAGAGGCTAATCCGACGTATTTTGTGACGAGAAATCGAATGGTGCAAACCGCGTTGCTCTCCGACCAATACTTTTGGCTGTAGCCACAAATGAATAATCAATGATGTCAAGATCACGTGCCCAGCAACGGCTCTTACTCCATGGAAACCAAGGAAATTTGCAATTTTTCAACAGCTGGAGATGCCTGGCCCAATTGCGCATCCTTTGGCACCTTATTGATGTGGGTCAGTGTTCAATTGTACTTTTTACAGCGGATTGTATCAAGTACCTTGTGTTTTTTTTACATACAAATGGTGTGGTTTTTCTACATGTAGATAAAGACATTGAGTTTGTCTTCGACTTAGAAGTAAGACATTTGTTGGGTGAGTTAAATGGGCTTGGCCCAAAGATTTGACGTCGTCTGGGCTACCGAAGGGCACATAACTTATAATGAAAAGTTGAATATAGTAATGACCAGTCGCGATTGTACATAGTTAATGCAGCCGATTTCAATTAGCAAAAAGATCAGGCAAAAATCCAAAAGTGGAAAAACTGTTCCAATGCTGCTGGTAAGAGGCTAATCCGACGTATTTTGTGACGAGAAATCGAATGGTGCAAACCGCGTTGCTCTCCGACCAATACTTTTGGCTGTAGCCACAAATGAATAATCAATGATGTCAAGATCACGTGCCCAGCAACGGCTCTTACTCCATGGAAACCAAGGAAATTTGCAATTTTTCAACAGCTGGAGATGCCTGGCCCAATTGCGCATCCTTTGGCACCTTATTGATGTGGGTCAGTGTTTAATTGTACTTTTTACAGCGGGTTGTATCAAGTACCTTTTGTTTTTTTTATATACAAATGGTGTGGTTTTTCTACATGTAGATAAAGACATTGAGTTTGTCTTCGACTTAGAAGTAAGACATTTGCTGGGTGAGTTAAATGGGCTTGGCCCAAAGATTTGACGTCGTCTGGGCTACCGAAGGGCACATAACTTATAATGAAATGTTGAATATAGTAATGACCAGTCGCGATTGTACATAGTTAATGTAGCCGATTTCAATTAGCAAAATGACCAGGCAAAAATCCAAAAGTGGAAAAACTGTTCCAATGCTGCTGGTAAGAGGCTAATCCGACGTATTTTGTGACGAGAAATCGAATGGTGCAAACCGCGTTGCTCTCCGACCAATACTTTTGGCTGTAGCCACAAATGAATAATCAATGATGTCAAGATCACGTGCCCAGCAACGGCTCTTACTCCATGGAAACCAAGGAAATTTGCAATTTTTCAACAGCTGGAGATGCCTGGCCCAATTGCGCATCCTTTGGCACCTTATTGATGTGGGTCAGTGTTCAATTGTACTTTTTACAGCGGATTGTATCAAGTACCTTGTGTTTTTTTTACATACAAATGGTGTGGTTTTTCTACATGTAGATAAAGACATTGAGTTTGTCTTCGACTTAGAAGTAAGACATTTGTTGGGTGAGTTAAATGGGCTTGGCCCAAAGATTTGACGTCGTCTGGGCTACCGAAGGGCACATAACTTATAATGAAAAGTTGAATATAGTAATGACCAGTCGCGATTGTACATAGTTAATGCAGCCGATTTCAATTAGCAAAAAGATCAGGCAAAAATCCAAAAGTGGAAAAACTGTTCCAATGCTGCTGGTAAGAGGCTAATCCGACGTATTTTGTGACGAGAAATCGAATGGTGCAAACCGCGTTGCTCTCCGACCAATACTTTTGGCTGTAGCCACAAATGAATAATCAATGATGTCAAGATCACGTGCCCAGCAACGGCTCTTACTCCATGGAAACCAAGGAAATTTGCAATTTTTCAACAGCTGGAGATGCCTGGCCCAATTGCGCATCCTTTGGCACCTTATTGATGTGGGTCAGTGTTTAATTGTACTTTTTACAGCGGGTTGTATCAAGTACCTTTTGTTTTTTTTATATACAAATGGTGTGGTTTTTTCTACATGTAGATAAAGACATTGAGTTTGTCTTCGACTTAGAAGTAAGACATTTGTTGGGTGAGTTAAATGGGCTTGGCCCAAAGATTTGACGTCGTCTGGGCTACCGAAGGGCACATAACTTATAATGAAAAGTTGAATATAGTAATGACCAGTCGCGATTGTACATAGTTAATGCAGCCGATTTCAATTAGCAAAAAGATCAGGCAAAAATCCAAAAGTGGAAAAACTGTTCCAATGCTGCTGGTAAGAGGCTAATCCGACGTATTTTGTGACGAGAAATCGAATGGTGCAAACCGCGTTGCTCTCCGACCAATACTTTTGGCTGTAGCCACAAATGAATAATCAATGATGTCAAGATCACGTGCCCAGCAACGGCTCTTACTCCATGGAAACCAAGGAAATTTGCAATTTTTCAACAGCTGGAGATGCCTGGCCCAATTGCGCATCCTTTGGCACCTTATTGATGTGGGTCAGTGTTTAATTGTACTTTTTACAGCGGGTTGTATCAAGTACCTTTTGTTTTTTTTATATACAAATGGTGTGGTTTTTCTACATGTAGATAAAGACATTGAGTTTGTCTTCGACTTAGAAGTAAGACATTTGCTGGGTGAGTTAAATGGGCTTGGCCCAAAGATTTGACGTCGTCTGGGCTACCGAAGGGCACATAACTTATAATGAAATGTTGAATATAGTAATGACCAGTCGCGATTGTACATAGTTAATGTAGCCGATTTCAATTAGCAAAATGACCAGGCAAAAATCCAAAAGTGGAAAAACTGTTCCAATGCTGCTGGTAAGAGGCTAATCCGACGTATTTTGTGACGAGAAATCGAATGGTGCAAACCGCGTTGCTCTCCGACCAATACTTTTGGCTGTAGCCACAAATGAATAATCAATGATGTCAAGATCACGTGCCCAGCAACGGCTCTTACTCCATGGAAACCAAGGAAATTTGCAATTTTTCAACAGCTGGAGATGCCTGGCCCAATTGCGCATCCTTTGGCACCTTATTGATGTGGGTCAGTGTTCAATTGTACTTTTTACAGCGGATTGTATCAAGTACCTTGTGTTTTTTTTACATACAAATGGTGTGGTTTTTCTACATGTAGATAAAGACATTGAGTTTGTCTTCGACTTAGAAGTAAGACATTTGTTGGGTGAGTTAAATGGGCTTGGCCCAAAGATTTGACGTCGTCTGGGCTACCGAAGGGCACATAACTTATAATGAAAAGTTGAATATAGTAATGACCAGTCGCGATTGTACATAGTTAATGCAGCCGATTTCAATTAGCAAAAAGATCAGGCAAAAATCCAAAAGTGGAAAAACTGTTCCAATGCTGCTGGTAAGAGGCTAATCCGACGTATTTTGTGACGAGAAATCGAATGGTGCAAACCGCGTTGCTCTCCGACCAATACTTTTGGCTGTAGCCACAAATGAATAATCAATGATGTCAAGATCACGTGCCCAGCAACGGCTCTTACTCCATGGAAACCAAGGAAATTTGCAATTTTTCAACAGCTGGAGATGCCTGGCCCAATTGCGCATCCTTTGGCACCTTATTGATGTGGGTCAGTGTTTAATTGTACTTTTTACAGCGGGTTGTATCAAGTACCTTTTGTTTTTTTTATATACAAATGGTGTGGTTTTTCTACATGTAGATAAAGACATTGAGTTTGTCTTCGACTTAGAAGTAAGACATTTGTTGGGTGAGTTAAATGGGCTTGGCCCAAAGATTTGACGTCGTCTGGGCTACCGAAGGGCACATAACTTATAATGAAATGTTGAATATAGTAATGACCAGTCGCGATTGTACATAGTTAATGTAGCCGATTTCAATTAGCAAAATGACCAGGCAAAAATCCAAAAGTGGAAAAAACTGTTCCAATGCTGCTGGTAAGAGGCTAATCCGACGTATTTTGTGACGAGAAATCGAATGGTGCAAACCGCGTTGCTCTCCGACCAATACTTTTGGCTGTAGCCACAAATGAATAATCAATGATGTCAAGATCACGTGCCCAGCAACGGCTCTTACTCCATGGAAACCAAGGAAATTTGCAATTTTTCAACAGCTGGAGATGCCTGGCCCAATTGCGCATCCTTTGGCACCTTATTGATGTGGGTCAGTGTTCAATTGTACTTTTTACAGCGGGTTGTATCAAGTACCTTGTGTTTTTTTTACATACAAATGGTGTGGTTTTTCTACATGTAGATAAAGACATTGAGTTTGTCTTCGACTTAGAAGTAAGACATTTGCTGGGTGAGTTAAATGGGCTTGGCCCAAAGATTTGACGTCGTCTGGGCTACCGAAGGGCACATAACTTATAATGAAATGTTGAATATAGTAATGACCAGTCGCGATTGTACATAGTTAATGTAGCCGATTTCAATTAGCAAAATGACCAGGCAAAAATCCAAAAGTGGAAAAACTGTTCCAATGCTGCTGGTAAGAGGCTAATCCGACGTATTTTGTGACGAGAAATCGAATGGTGCAAACCGCGTTGCTCTCCGACCAATACTTTTGGCTGTAGCCACAAATGAATAATCAATGATGTCAAGATCACGTGCCCAGCAACGGCTCTTACTCCATGGAAACCAAGGAAATTTGCAATTTTTCAACAGCTGGAGATGCCTGGCCCAATTGCGCATCCTTTGGCACCTTATTGATGTGGGTCAGTGTTCAATTGTACTTTTTACAGCGGATTGTATCAAGTACCTTGTGTTTTTTTTATATACAAATGGTGTGGTTTTTCTACATGTAGATAAAGACATTGAGTTTGCCTTCGACTTAGAAGTAAGACATTTGTTGGGTGAGTTAAATGGGCTTGACCCAAAGATTTGACGTCGTCTGGGCTACCGAAGGGCACATAACTTATAATGAAAAGTTGAATATAGTAATGACCAGTCGCGATTGTACATAGTTAATGTAGCCGATTTCAATTCGCAAAAAGACCAGGCAAAAATCGAAAAGTGGAAAAACTGTTCCAATGCTGCTGGTAAGAGGCTAATCCGACGTATTTTGTGACGAGAAATCGAATGGTGCAAACCGCGTTGCTCTTCGACCAATACTTTTGGCTGTAGCCACAAATGAATAATCAATGATGTCAAGATCACGTGCCCAGCAACGGCTCTTACTCCATGGAAACCAAGGAAATTTGCAATTTTTCAACAGCTGGAGATGCCTGGCCCAATTGCGCATCCTTTGGCACCTTATTGATGTGGGTCAGTGTTCAATTGTACTTTTTACAGCGGATTGTATCAAGTACCTTGTGTTTTTTTTATATACAAATGGTGTGGTTTTTCTACATGTAGATAAAGACATTGAGTTTGTCTTCGACTTAGAAGTAAGACATTTGTTGGGTGAGTTAAATGGGCTTGACCCAAAGATTTGACGTCGTCTGGGCTACCGAAGGGCACATAACTTATAATGAAAAGTTGAATATAGTAATGACCAGTCGCGATTGTACATAGTTAATGTAGCCGATTTCAATTAGCAAAACGACCAGGCAAAAATCCAAAAGTGGAAAAACTGTTCCAATGCTGCTGGTAAGAGGCTAATCCGACGTATTTTGTGACGAGAAATCGAATGGTGCAAACCGCGTTGCTCTCCGACCAATACTTTTGGCTGTAGCCACAAATGAATAATCAATGATGTCAAGATCACGTGCCCAGCAACGGCTCTTACTCCATGGAAACCAAGGAAATTTGCAATTTTTCAACAGCTGGAGATGCCTGGCCCAATTGCGCATCCTTTGGCACCTTATTGATGTGGGTCAGTGTTTAATTGTACTTTTTACAGCGGGTTGTATCAAGTACCTTGTGTTTTTTTTATATACAAATGGTGTGGTTTTTCTACATGTAGATAAAGACATTGAGTTTGTCTTCGACTTAGAAGTAAGACATTTGCTGGGTGAGTTAAATGGGCTTGGCCCAAAGATTTGACGTCGTCTGGGCTACCGAAGGGCACATAACTTATAATGAAATGTTGAATATAGTAATGACCAGTCGCGATTGTACATAGTTAATGTAGCCGATTTCAATTAGCAAAATGACCAGGCAAAAATCCAAAAGTGGAAAAACTGTTCCAATGCTGCTGGTAAGAGGCTAATCCGACGTATTTTGTGACGAGAAATCGAATGGTGCAAACCGCGTTGCTCTCCGACCAATACTTTTGGCTGTAGCCACAAATGAATAATCAATGATGTCAAGATCACGTGCCCAGCAACGGCTCTTACTCCATGGAAACCAAGGAAATTTGCAATTTTTCAACAGCTGGAGATGCCTGGCCCAATTGCGCATCCTTTGGCACCTTATTGATGTGGGTCAGTGTTCAATTGTACTTTTTACAGCGGATTGTATCAAGTACCTTTTGTTTTTTTTATATACAAATGGTGTGGTTTTTGTACATGTAGATAAAGACATTGAGTTTGTCTTCGACTTAGAAGTAAGACATTTGCTGGGTGAGTTAAATGGGCTTGGCCCAAAGATTTGACGTCGTCTGGGCTACTGAAGGGCACATAACTTATAATGAAAAGTTGAATATAGTAACGACCAGTCGCGATTGTACATAGTTAATGCAGCCGATTTCAATTAGCAAAAAGACCAGGCAAAAATCCAAAAGTGGAAAAACTGTTCCAATGCTGCTGGTAAGAAGCTAATCCGACGTATTTTGTGACGAGAAATCGAATGGTGCGAACCGCGTTGCTCTCCGACCAATACTTTTGGCTGTAGCCACAAGTGAATAATCAATGATGTCAAGATCACGTGCCCAGCAACGGCTCTTACTCCATGGAAACCAAGGAAATTTGCAATTTTTCAACAGCTGGAGATGCCTGGCCCAATTGCGCATCCTTTGGCACCTTATTGATGTGGGTCAGTGTTCAATTGTACTTTTTACAGCGGATTGTATCAAGTACCTTTTGTTTTTTTTATATACAAATGGTGTGGTTTTTCTACATGTAGATAAAGACATTGAGTTTGTCTTCGACTTAGAAGTAAGACATTTGCTGGGTGAGTTAAATGGGCTTGGCCCAAAGATTTGACGTCGTCTGGGCTACCGAAGGGCACATAACTTATAATGAAAAGTTGAATATAGTAATGACCAGTCGCGATTGTACATAGTTAATGTAGCCGATTTCAATTCGCAAAAAGACCAGGCAAAAATCCAAAAGTAGAAAAACTGTTCCAATGCTGCTGGTAAGAGGCTAATCCGACGTATTTTGTGACGAGAAATCGAATGGTGCAAACCGCGTTGCTCTCCGACCAATACTTTTGGCTGTAGCCACAAATGAATAATCAATGCTGTCAAGATCACGTGCCCAGCAACGGCTCTTACTCCATGGAAACCAAGGAAATTTGCAATTTTTCAACAGCTGGAGATGCCTGGCCCAATTGCGCATCCTTTGGCACCTTATTGATGTGGGTCAGTGTTTAATTGTACTTTTTACAGCGGGTTGTATCAAGTACCTTTTGTTTTTTTTATATACAAATGGTGTGGTTTTTCTACATGTAGATAAAGACATTGAGTTTGTCTTCGACTTAGAAGTAAGACATTTGTTGGGTGAGTTAAATGGGCTTGGCCCAAAGATTTGACGTCGTCTGGGCTACCGAAGGGCACATAACTTATAATGAAATGTTGAATATAGTAATGACCAGTCGCGATTGTACATAGTTAATGTAGCCGATTTCAATTAGCAAAATGACCAGGCAAAAATCCAAAAGTGGAAAAACTGTTCCAATGCTGCTGGTAAGAGGCTAATCCGACGTATTTTGTGACGAGAAATCGAATGGTGCAAACCGCGTTGCTCTCCGACCAATACTTTTGGCTGTAGCCACAAATGAATAATCAATGATGTCAAGATCACGTGCCCAGCAACGGCTCTTACTCCATGGAAACCAAGGAAATTTGCAATTTTTCAACAGCTGGAGATGCCTGGCCCAATTGCGCATCCTTTGGCACCTTATTGATGTGGGTCAGTGTTCAATTGTACTTTTTACAGCGGGTTGTATCAAGTACCTTGTGTTTTTTTTTACATACAAATGGTGTGGTTTTTCTACATGTAGATAAAGACATTGAGTTTGTCTTCGACTTAGAAGTAAGACATTTGCTGGGTGAGTTAAATGGGCTTGGCCCAAAGATTTGACGTCGTCTGGGCTACCGAAGGGCACATAACTTATAATGAAATGTTGAATATAGTAATGACCAGTCGCGATTGTACATAGTTAATGTAGCCGATTTCAATTAGCAAAATGACCAGGCAAAAATCCAAAAGTGGAAAAACTGTTCCAATGCTGCTGGTAAGAGGCTAATCCGACGTATTTTGTGACGAGAAATCGAATGGTGCAAACCGCGTTGCTCTCCGACCAATACTTTTGGCTGTAGCCACAAATGAATAATCAATGATGTCAAGATCACGTGCCCAGCAACGGCTCTTACTCCATGGAAACCAAGGAAATTTGCAATTTTTCAACAGCTGGAGATGCCTGGCCCAATTGCGCATCCTTTGGCACCTTATTGATGTGGGTCAGTGTTCAATTGTACTTTTTACAGCGGATTGTATCAAGTACCTTGTGTTTTTTTTATATACAAATGGTGTGGTTTTTCTACATGTAGATAAAGACATTGAGTTTGCCTTCGACTTAGAAGTAAGACATTTGTTGGGTGAGTTAAATGGGCTTGACCCAAAGATTTGACGTCGTCTGGGCTACCGAAGGGCACATAACTTATAATGAAATGTTGAATATAGTAATGACCAGTCGCGATTGTACATAGTTAATGTAGCCGATTTCAATTAGCAAAATGACCAGGCAAAAATCCAAAAGTGGAAAAACTGTTCCAATGCTGCTGGTAAGAGGCTAATCCGACGTATTTTGTGACGAGAAATCGAATGGTGCAAACCGCGTTGCTCTCCGACCAATACTTTTGGCTGTAGCCACAAATGAATAATCAATGATGTCAAGATCACGTGCCCAGCAACGGCTCTTACTCCATGGAAACCAAGGAAATTTGCAATTTTTCAACAGCTGGAGATGCCTGGCCCAATTGCGCATCCTTTGGCACCTTATTGATGTGGGTCAGTGTTCAATTGTACTTTTTACAGCGGATTGTATCAAGTACCTTTTGTTTTTTTTATATACAAATGGTGTGGTTTTTGTACATGTAGATAAAGACATTGAGTTTGTCTTCGACTTAGAAGTAAGACATTTGCTGGGTGAGTTAAATGGGCTTGGCCCAAAGATTTGACGTCGTCTGGGCTACCGAAGGGCACATAACTTATAATGAAAAGTTGAATATAGTAACGACCAGTCGCGATTGTACATAGTTAATGCAGCCGATTTCAATTAGCAAAAAGACCAGGCAAAAATCCAAAAGTGGAAAAACTGTTCCAATGCTGCTGGTAAGAAGCTAATCCGACGTATTTTGTGACGAGAAATCGAATGGTGCGAACCGCGTTGCTCTCCGACCAATACTTTTGGCTGTAGCCACAAGTGAATAATCAATGATGTCAAGATCACGTGCCCAGCAACGGCTCTTACTCCATGGAAACCAAGGAAATTTGCAATTTTTCAACAGCTGGAGATGCCTGGCCCAATTGCGCATCCTTTGGCACCTTATTGATGTGGGTCAGTGTTCAATTGTACTTTTTACAGCGGATTGTATCAAGTACCTTTTGTTTTTTTTATATACAAATGGTGTGGTTTTTCTACATGTAGATAAAGACATTGAGTTTGTCTTCGACTTAGAAGTAAGACATTTGTTGGGTGAGTTAAATGGGCTTGACCCAAAGATTTGACGTCGTCTGGGCTACCGAAGGGCACATAACTTATAATGAAAAGTTGAATATAGTAATGACCAGTCGCGATTGTACATAGTTAATGTAGCCGATTTCAATTCGCAAAAAGACCAGGCAAAAATCCAAAAGTGGAAAAACTGTTCCAATGCTGCTGGTAAGAGGCTAATCCGACGTATTTTGTGACGAGAAATCGAATGGTGCAAACCGCGTTGCTCTCCGACCAATACTTTTGGCTGTAGCCACAAATGAATAATCAATGATGTCAAGATCACGTGCCCAGCAACGGCTCTTACTCCATGGAAACCAAGGAAATTTGCAATTTTTCAACAGCTGGAGATGCCTGGCCCAATTGCGCATCCTTTGGCACCTTATTGATGTGGGTCAGTGTTCAATTGTACTTTTTACAGCGGATTGTATCAAGTACCTTGTGTTTTTTTTATATACAAATGGTGTGGTTTTTCTACATGTAGATAAAGACATTGAGTTTGTCTTCGACTTAGAAGTAAGACATTTGTTGGGTGAGTTAAATGGGCTTGACCCAAAGATTTGACGTCGTCTGGGCTACCGAAGGGCACATAACTTATAATGAAAAGTTGAATATAGTAATGACCAGTCGCGATTGTACATAGTTAATGCAGCCGATTTCAATTAGCAAAAAGAACAGGCAAAAATCCAAAAGTGGAAAAACTGTTCCAATTCTGCTGGTAAGAGGCTAATCCGACGTATTTTGTGACGAGAAATCGAATGGTGCAAACCGCGTTGCTCTCCGACCAATACTTTTGGCTGTAGCCACAAATGAATAATCAATGATGTCAAGATCACGTGCCCAGCAACGGCTCTTACTCCATGGAAACCAAGGAAATTTGCAATTTTTCAACAGCTGGAGATGCCTGGCCCAATTGCGCATCCTTTGGCACCTTATTGATGTGGGTCAGTGTTCAATTGTACTTTTTACAGCGGCTTGTATCAAGTACCTTGTGTTTTTTTTATATACAAATGGTGTGGTTTTTCTACATGTAGATAAAGACATTGAGTTTGTCTTCGACTTAGAAGTAAGACATTTGCTGGGTGAGTTAAATGGGCTTGGCCCAAAGATTTGACGTCGTCTGGGCTACCGAAGGGCACAGAACTTATAATGAAATGTTGAATATAGTAATGACCAGTCGCGATTGTACATAGTTAATGTAGCCGATTTCAATTAGCAAAATGACCAGGCAAAAATCCAAAAGTGGAAAAACTGTTCCAATGCTGCTGGTAAGAGGCTAATCCGACGTATTTTGTGACGAGAAATCGAATGGTGCAAACCGCGTTGCTCTCCGACCAATACTTTTGGCTGTAGCCACAAATGAATAATCAATGATGTCAAGATCACGTGCCCAGCAACGGCTCTTACTCCATGGAAACCAAGGAAATTTGCAATTTTTCAACAGCTGGAGATGCCTGGCCCAATTGCGCATCCTTTGGCACCTTATTGATGTGGGTCAGTGTTCAATTGTACTTTTTACAGCGGATTGTATCAAGTACCTTTTGTTTTTTTTATATACAAATGGTGTGGTTTTTCTACATGTAGATAAAGACATTGAGTTTGTCTTCGACTTAGAAGTAAGACATTTGTTGGGTGAGTTAAATGGGCTTGGCCCAAAGATTTGACGTCGTCTGGGCTACCGAAGGGCACATAACTTATAATGAAAAGTTGAATATAGTAATGACCAGTCGCGATTGTACATAGTTAATGTAGCCGATTTCAATTCGCAAAAAGACCAGATAAAAATCCAAAAGTAGAAAAACTGTTCCAATGCCGCTGGTAAGAGGCTAATCCGACGTATTTTGTGACGAGAAATCGAATGGTGCAAACCGCGTTGCTCTCCGACCAATACTTTTGGCTGTAGCCACAAATGAATAATCAATGATGTCAAGATCACGTGCCCAGCAACGGCTCTTACTCCATGGAAACCAAGGAAATTTGCAATTTTTCAACAGCTGGAGATGCCTGGCCCAATTGCGCATCCTTTGGCACCTTATTGATGTGGGTCAGTGTTCAATTGTACTTTTTACAGCGGATTGTATCAAGTACCTTTTGTTTTTTTTACATACAAATGGTGTGGTTTTTCTACATGTAGATAAAGACATTGAGTTTGTCTTCGACTTAGAAGTAAGACATTTGCTGGGTGAGTTAAATGGGCTTGGCCCAAAGATTTGACGTCGTCTGGGCTACCGAAGGGCACATAACTTATAATGAAAAGTTAAATAGAGTAACGACCAGTCGCGATTGTACATAGTTAATGCAGCCGATTTCAATTAGCAAAAAGACCAGGCAAAAATCCAAAAGTGGAAAAACTGTTCCAATGCTGCTGGTAAGAGGCTAATCCGACGTATTTTGTGACGAGAAATCGAATGGTGCAAACCGCGTTGCTCTCCGACCAATACTTTTGGCTGTAGCCACAAGTGAATAATCAATGATGTCAAGATCACGTGCCCAGCAACGGCTCTTACTCCATGGAAACCAAGGAAATTTGCAATTTTTCAACAGCTGGAGATGCCTGGCCCAATTGCGCATCCTTTGGCACCTTATTGATGTGGGTCAGTGTTCAATTGTACTTTTTACAGCGGATTGTATCAAGTACCTTTTGTTTTTTTTATATACAAATGGTGTGGTTTTTCTACATGTAGATAAAGACATTGAGTTTGTCTTCGACTTAGAAGTAAGACATTTGCTGGGTGAGTTAAATGGGCTTGGCCCAAAGATTTGACGTCGTCTGGGCTACCGAAGGGCACATAACTTATAATGAAAAGTTGAATATAGTAATGACCAGTCGCGATTGTACATAGTTAATGTAGCCGATTTCAATTCGCAAAAAGACCAGGCAAAAATCCAAAAGTAGAAAAACTGTTCCAATGCTGCTGGTAAGAGGCTAATCCGACGTATTTTGTGACGAGAAATCGAATGGTGCAAACCGCGTTGCTCTCCGACCAATACTTTTGGCTGTAGCCACAAGTGAATAATCAATGATGTCAAGATCACGTGCCCAGCAACGGCTCTTACTCCATGGAAACCAAGGAAATTTGCAATTTTTCAACAGCTGGAGATGCCTGGCCCAATTGCGCATCCTTTGGCACCTTATTGATGTGGGTCAGTGTTCAATTGTACTTTTTACAGCGGATTGTATCAAGTACCTTTTGTTTTTTTTATATACAAATGGTGTGGTTTTTCTACATGTAGATAAAGACATTGAGTTTGTCTTCGACTTAGAAGTAAGACATTTGCTGGGTGAGTTAAATGGGCTTGGCCCAAAGATTTGACGTCGTCTGGGCTACCGAAGGGCACATAACTTATAATGAAAAGTTGAATATAGTAATGACCAGTCGCGATTGTACATAGTTAATGTAGCCGATTTCAATTCGCAAAAAGACCAGGCAAAAATCCAAAAGTAGAAAAACTGTTCCAATGCTGCTGGTAAGAGGCTAATCCGACGTATTTTGTGACGAGAAATCGAATGGTGCAAACCGCGTTGCTCTCCGACCAATACTTTTGGCTGTAGCCACAAATGAATAATCAATGATGTCAAGATCACGTGCCCAGCAACGGCTCTTACTCCATGGAAACCAAGGAAATTTGCAATTTTTCAACAGCTGGAGATGCCTGGCCCAATTGCGCATCCTTTGGCACCTTATTAATGTGGGTCAGTGTTCAATTGTACTTTTTACAGCGGATTGTATCAAGTACCTTTTGTTTTTTTTACATACAAATGGTGTGGTTTTTCTACATGTAGATAAAGACATTGAGTTTGTCTTCGACTTAGAAGTAAGACATTTGTTGGGTGAGTTAAATGGGCTTGGCCCAAAGATTTGACGTCGTCTGGGCTACCGAAGGGCACAGAACTTATAATGAAAAGTTGAATATAGTAATGACCAGTCGCGATTGTACATAGTTAATGCAGCCGATTTCAATTAGCAAAAAGAACAGGCAAAAATCCAAAAGTGGAAAAACTGTTCCAATGCTGCTGGTAAGAGGCTAATCCGACGTATTTTGTGACGAGAAATCGAATGGTGCAAACCGCGTTGCTCTCCGACCAATACTTTTGGCTGTAGCCACAAATGAATAATCAATGATGTCAAGATCACGTGCCCAGCAACGGCTCTTACTCCATGGAAACCAAGGAAATTTGCAATTTTTCAACAGCTGGAGATGCCTGGCCCAATTGCGCATCCTTTGGCACCTTATTGATGTGGGTCAGTGTTCAATTGTACTTTTTACAGCGGGTTGTATCAAGTACCTTGTGTTTTTTTTATATACAAATGGTGTGGTTTTTCTACATGTAGATAAAGACATTGAGTTTGTCTTCGACTTAGAAGTAAGACATTTGCTGGGTGAGTTAAATGGGCTTGGCCCAAAGATTTGACGTCGTCTGGGCTACCGAAGGGCACAGAACTTATAATGAAATGTTGAATATAGTAATGACCAGTCGCGATTGTACATAGTTAATGTAGCCGATTTCAATTAGCAAAATGACCAGGCAAAAATCCAAAAGTGGAAAAACTGTTCCAATGCTGCTGGTAAGAGGCTAATCCGACGTATTTTGTGACGAGAAATCGAATGGTGCAAACCGCGTTGCTCTCCGACCAATACTTTTGGCTGTAGCCACAAATGAATAATCAATGCTGTCAAGATCACGTGCCCAGCAACGGCTCTTACTCCATGGAAACCAAGGAAATTTGCAATTTTTCAACAGCTGGAGATGCCTGGCCCAATTGCGCATCCTTTGGCACCTTATTGATGTGGGTCAGTGTTCAATTGTACTTTTTACAGCGGATTGTATCAAGTACCTTTTGTTTTTTTTACATACAAATGGTGTGGTTTTTCTACATGTAGATAAAGACATTGAGTTTGTCTTCGACTTAGAAGTAAGACATTTGCTGGGTGAGTTAAATGGGCTTGGCCCAAAGATTTGACGTCGTCTGGGCTACCGAAGGGCACATAACTTATAATGAAAAGTTGAATATAGTAACGACCAGTCGCGATTGTACATAGTTAATGCAGCCGATTTCAATTAGCAAAAAGACCAGGCAAAAATCCAAAAGTGGAAAAACTGTTCCAATGATGCTGGTAAGAGGCTAATCCGACGTATTTTGTGACGAGAAATCGAATGGTGCAAACCGCGTTGCTCTCCGACCAATCCTTTTGGCTGTAGCCACAAGTGAATAATCAATGATGTCAAGATCACGTGCCCAGCAACGGCTCTTACTCCATGGAAACCAAGGAAATTTGCAATTTTTCAACAGCTGGAGATGCCTGGCCCAATTGCACATCCTTTGGCACCTTATTGATGTGGGTCAGTGTTCAATTGTACTTTTTACAGCGGATTGTATCAAGTACCTTTTGTTTTTTTTATATACAAATGGTATGGTTTTTCTACATGTAGATAAAGACATTGAGTTTGTCTTCGACTTAGAAGTAAGACATTTGCTGGGTGAGTTAAATGGGCTTGGCCCAAAGATTTGACGTCGTCTGGGCTACCGAAGGGCACATAACTTATAATGAAAAGTTGAATATAGTAATGACCAGTCGCGATTGTACATAGTTAATGTAGCCGATTTCAATTCGCAAAAAGACAAGGCAAAAATCCAAAAGTAGAAAAACTGTTCCAATGCTGCTGGTAAGAGGCTAATCCGACGTATTTTGTGACGAGAAATCGAATGGTGCAAACCGCGTTGCTCTCCGACCAATACTTTTGGCTGTAGCCACAAATGAATAATCAATGATGTCAAGATCACGTGCCCAGCAACGGCTCTTACTCCATGGAAACCAAGGAAATTTGCAATTTTTCAACAGCTGGAGATGCCTGGCCCAATTGCGCATCCTTTGGCACCTTATTAATGTGGGTCAGTGTTCAATTGTACTTTTTACAGCGGATTGTATCAAGTACCTTTTGTTTTTTTTACATACAAATGGTGTGGTTTTTTCTACATGTAGATAAAGACATTGAGTTTGTCTTCGACTTAGAAGTAAGACATTTGTTGGGTGAGTTAAATGGGCTTGGCCAAAGATTTGACGTCGTCTGGGCTACCGAAGGGCACATAACTTATAATGAAAAGTTGAATATAGTAATGACCAGTCGCGATTGTACATAGTTAATGCAGCCGATTTCAATTAGCAAAAAGAACAGGCAAAAATCCAAAAGTGGAAAAACTGTTCCAATGGTGCTGGTAAGAGGCTAATCCGACGTATTTTGTGACGAGAAATCGAATGGTGCAAACCGCGTTGCTCTCCGACCAATACTTTTGGCTGTAGCCACAAATGAATAATCAATGATGTCAAGATCACGTGCCCAGCAACGGCTCTTACTCCATGGAAACCAAGGAAATTTGCAATTTTTCAACAGCTGGAGATGCCTGGCCCAATTGCGCATCCTTTGGCACCTTATTGATGTGGGTCAGTGTTCAATTGTACTTTTTACAGCGGGTTGTATCAAGTACCTTGTGTTTTTTTTATATACAAATGGTGTGGTTTTTCTACATGTAGATAAAGACATTGAGTTTGTCTTCGACTTAGAAGTAAGACATTTGCTGGGTGAGTTAAATGGGCTTGGCCCAAAGATTTGACGTCGTCTGGGCTACCGAAGGGCACAGAACTTATAATGAAATGTTGAATATAGTAATGACCAGTCGCGATTGTACATAGTTAATGTAGCCGATTTCAATTAGCAAAATGACCAGGCAAAAATCCAAAAGTGGAAAAACTGTTCCAATGCTGCTGGTAAGAGGCTAATCCGACGTATTTTGTGACGAGAAATCGAATGGTGCAAACCGCGTTGCTCTCCGACCAATACTTTTGGCTGTAGCCACAAATGAATAATCAATGATTTCAAGATCACGTGCCCAGCAACGGCTCTTACTCCATGGAAACCAAGGAAATTTGCAATTTTTCAACAGCTGGAGATGCCTGGCCCAATTGCGCATCCTTTGGCACCTTATTGATGTGGGTCAGTGTTCAATTGTACTTTTTACAGCGGATTGTATCAAGTACCTTTTGTTTTTTTTATATACAAATGGTGTGGTTTTTCTACATGTAGATAAAGACATTGAGTTTGTCTTCGACTTAGAAGTAAGACATTTGTTGTGTGAGTTAAATGGGCTTGGCCCAAAGATTTGACGTCGTCTGGGCTACCGAAGGGCACATAACTTATAATGAAAAGTTGAATATAGTAATGACCAGTCGCGATTGTACATAGTTAATGTAGCCGATTTCAATTCGCAAAAAGACCAGGCAAAAATCCAAAAGTGGAAAAACTGTTCCAATGCTGCTGGTAAGAGGCTAATCCGACGTATTTTGTGACGAGAAATCGAATGGTGCAAACCGCGTTGCTCTCCGACCAATACTTTTGGCTGTAGCCACAAATGAATAATCAATGATGTCAAGATCACGTGCCCAGCAACGGCTCTTACTCCATGGAAACCAAGGAAATTTGCAATTTTTCAACAGCTGGAGATGCCTGGCCCAATTGCGCATCCTTTGGCACCTTATTGATGTGGGTCAGTGTTCAATTGTACTTTTTACAGCGGATTGTATCAAGTACCTTTTGTTTTTTTTATATACAAATGGTGTGGTTTTTCTACATGTAGATAAAGACATTGAGTTTGTCTTCGACTTAGAAGTAAGACATTTGCTGGGTGAGTTAAATGGGCTTGGCCCAAAGATTTGACGTCGTCTGGGCTACCGAAGGGCACATAACTTATAATGAAAAGTTGAATATAGTAATGACCAGTCGCGATTGTACATAGTTAATGTAGCCGATTTCAATTCGCAAAAAGACAAGGCAAAAATCCAAAAGTAGAAAAACTGTTCAATGCTGCTGGTAAGAGACTAATCCGACGTATTTTGTGACGAGAAATCGAATGGTGCAAACCGCGTTGCTCTCCGACCAATACTTTTGGCTGTAGCCACAAATGAATAATCAATGATGTCAAGATCACGTGCCCAGCAACGGCTCTTACTCATGGAAACCAAGGAAATTTGCAATTTTTCAACAGCTGGAGATGCCTGGCCCAATTGCGCATCCTTTGGCACCTTATTGATGTGGGTCAGTGTTCAATTGTACTTTTTACAGCGGATTGTATCAAGTACCTTTTTGTTTTTTTTATATACAAATGTGTGGTTTTTCTACATGTAGATAAAGACCATTGAGTTTGTCTTCGACTTAGAAGTAAGACATTTGTTGGGTGAGTTAAATGGGCTTGCCCAAAGATTGACGTCGTCTGGGCTACCGAAGGGCACATAACTTATAATGAAAAGTTGAATATAGTAATGACCAGTCGCGATGTACATAGTTAATGCAGCCGATTTCAATTAGCAAAAAGAACAGGCAAAAATCCAAAAGTGGAAAAACTGTTCCAATGCTGCTGGTAAGAGGCTAATCCGACGTATTTTGTGACGAGAAATCGAATGTACAAACCGCGTTGCTCTCCGACCAATACTTTTGGCTGTAGCCACAAATGAATAATCAATGATGTCAAGATCACGTGCCCAGCAACGGCTCTTACTCCATGGAAACCAAGGAAATTTGCAATTTTTCAACAGCTGGAGATGCCTGGCCCAATTGCGCATCCTTTGGCACCTTATTGATGTGGGTCAGTGTTTAATTGTACTTTTTACAGCGGGTTGTATCAAGTACCTTGTGTTTTTTTTATATACAAAATGGTGTGGTTTTTCTACATGTAGATAAAGACATTGAGTTTGTCTTCGACTTAGAAGTAAGACATTTGTTGGGTGAGTTAAATGGGCTTGGCCCAAAGATTTGACGTCGTCTGGGCTACCGAAGGGCACAGAACTTATAATGAAATGTTGAATATAGTAATGACCAGTCGCGATTGTACATAGTTAATGTAGCCGATTTCAATTAGCAAAAATGACCAGGCAAAAATCCAAAAGTGGAAAAACTGTTCCAATGCTGCTGGTAAGAGGCTAATCCGACGTATTTTGTGACGAGAAATCGAATGGTGCAAACCGCGTTGCTCTCCGACCAATACTTTTGGCTGTAGCCACAAATGAATAATCAATGATGTCAAGATCACGTGCCCAGCAACGGCTCTTACTCCATGGAAACCAAGGAAATTTGCAATTTTTCAACAGCTGGAGATGCCTGGCCCAATTGCGCATCCTTTGGCACCTTATTAATGTGGGTCAGTGTTCAATTGTACTTTTTACAGCGGATTGTATCAAGTACCTTTTGTTTTTTTTACATACAAATGGTGTGGTTTTTCTACATGTAGATAAAGACATTGAGTTTGTCTTCGACTTAGAAGTAAGACATTTGTTGGGTGAGTTAAATGGGCTTGGCCCAAAGATTTGACGTCGTCTGGGCTACCGAAGGGCACAGAACTTATAATGAAAAGTTGAATATAGTAATGACCAGTCGCGATTGTACATAGTTAATGCAGCCGATTTCAATTAGCAAAAAGAACAGGCAAAAATCCAAAAGTGGAAAAACTGTTCCAATGCTGCTGGTAAGAGGCTAATCCGACGTATTTTGTGACGAGAAATCGAATGGTGCAAACCGCGTTGCTCTCCGACCAATACTTTTGGCTGTAGCCACAAATGAATAATCAATGATGTCAAGATCACGTGCCCAGCAACGGCTCTTACTCCATGGAAACCAAGGAAATTTGCAATTTTTCAACAGCTGGAGATGCCTGGCCCAATTGCGCATCCTTTGGCACCTTATTGATGTGGGTCAGTGTTCAATTGTACTTTTTACAGCGGGTTGTATCAAGTACCTTGTGTTTTTTTTATATACAAATGGTGTGGTTTTTCTACATGTAGATAAAGACATTGAGTTTGTCTTCGACTTAGAAGTAAGACATTTGCTGGGTGAGTTAAATGGGCTTGGCCCAAAGATTTGACGTCGTCTGGGCTACCGAAGGGCACAGAACTTATAATGAAATGTTGAATATAGTAATGACCAGTCGCGATTGTACATAGTTAATGTAGCCGATTTCATTAGCAAAATGACCAGGCAAAAATCCAAAAGTGGAAAAACTGTTCCAATGCTGCTGGTAAGAGGCTAATCCGACGTATTTTGTGACGAGAAATCGAATGGTGCAACCGCGTTGCTCTCCGACCAATACTTTTGGCTGTAGCCACAAATGAATAATCAATGCTGTCAAGATCACGTGCCCAGCAACGGCTCTTACTCCATGGAAACCAAGGAAATTTGCAATTTTTCAACAGCTGGAGATGCCTGGCCCAATTGCGCAT